>NC_090898.1:13952999-14070661 GCF_040956055.1 Brachionichthys hirsutus
TCGTGATTTAATATGAATATATATCAGAGATCCAGAATTGATGGATGGCTTGTTTATACAGATATTTATTGCATTACTGATGTTAGTCTGCCTCATACATAACTTTAGCTATACAACATAAATGTAGTTACTATCAAGTACAAGTATAAACTAGAACAGAGTATTTCCTGACTCCAGTGGTAGAAAGGGAGCGACTGAACATGTAAAAGTTGAATGTCCTTTGGTTGATATGGCAACAAACCCTTGCGACGGGTACCGTCATTAATGACGTCATGGTTGGTTTTCCCACCGAGGCATTTCCCTAATAGGAAATATGAAAACTGTTTCCAAAAAGGATCTTCTACGTACACTGCATGAAAAACAACAACAACAACAACACATTGTTGTTCATTGTGATATGAAATAACTTGCAATTTGTGTCATGAGTCTTGACCTTAATATTTTATTGCCTGCAGATGACTGAGGGCAGATTGTGCCAAGTGCAGATGCTGGATGACAGGAAGCTGGAGCTGCTGGTTCAGGTAGAAATGCCTCAGATGTATACCCTGCAATGAGCAGCTCATCCCAGTATCATGTCACATATTTCTCTCCTTGCTGCTGGTGCTGTTTTTTATGGAAGCGGATCAGGATGAACTGGTTTTCCAACTGAACCTTCTCCTTCCACAGCCGAAGCTGCTGTCGTACGAACTCCTCGACTTGGTTTCCTCCCACTTCAACCTGAAAGAGAAGGAATTCTTTGGACTGGCCTATTTTGATGAAAAGTGTGTAAAATTGTCAATTGCATTTTTTACTTAAGATGTTTATTCATGTGTGTGTGTGTGTGTTTGAAATACAGTCTGTCATTTGCCTGTCTGTTTTTTTTTTTTTTTTTTTTGAAGCGGCCAGCGAAAGTGGCTACAGATGGACCGCAGAGTTCTCGAACATGACTTTTCTAAAAAGGCCGGACCCATTGCCCTCGACTTCCTGGTTAGGTAATATATGTTTTCTTTATTTCAAATCACAAGGTCTCCAGCAGGGGGCGCTACTTTATGGCGCGGCTAAAAACAAAAATATGTCTGGAGTCGTTTCTGATCAGTCAGTGTGTCTTCATCTCACACTGATTACAAAAGCAAAGCATATTTATTCTACATGCAAAAATAGGGACGCCAGTTTAACCTTTAAATTGTGTCATATTTGTCTGTTTTTATCGTTCATAGATTCTATGTAGAAAACATAACGCAGCTTAAGGACATCATAACGGTGGAGCTATTCTTCTTGAATGCAAAATCTGCTGTCTACAATGTAAGTTTTTCTGTGGTTTGAAGCGATGACAAATTGTTCTCCTATAGTCCGCCGCCCCCCCCCCCCCCCCCCCCCCCCCTCTCTCTCTTGATGATTCACTGTCTCTGAACCTTTGCTTCGCCTCAGTTCTGCAGACTAGAGCTGCAGGGCACATTTATCTCACCCTGCCTGTTGGAATGTAAAGAAGACATGACAGTATATGGAGAGTTTATTGGAGAGCATCACATAAAATATTCTGTGTTTGTCCCTGGAAATCCTTCATTGGGACTGCATTTTCTGACTGACCTCCCCCCACCTTTTGTTTCCCAGGAAATTATAGAAGTGGAAAGCGAGAACGTCTTCAGATTAGCTGCGAGTGCTTTGCAGGTCAGCGCTTCTTCTAATAGTCTCGTAGACTTGCATTAATTGCTGCATCTAAAATCCTTTTTGAAGCGTGTAATGTGATTGAGCGTATTCTCTGTCACCAGGAGGCGAGTGGAGACTACACAAGGTAAGTGCACATTATCAGCTGGGCGAGAAGTATTTAACGGCAGCAGGATAAGTTAATACTGAGCTTTTAGCAAAGACATTCAATAGGTCACATGCTTGTGCAGACATATAAAAGAAAACCAATAGCAGTATTATGCCAGACTTACTATTGACTGTTGAGATGCTTACACCAGGCAACTAATGAATCTCGCGGTGCTGACAGGAGACGAGCATTGAAGAAGAGAAACTCTGTTACGCTGGAGAGAGGGACTATTATGTGTTCAGGAGAACTGGCCTTTGTCAGCGCACATGTAGTCTTCAGAGGCCATACAGCAGGTCTTGGTGCAGACGGCCATCTGGCTTGGACCAGCTGATGAACGAAAATACAATCCAGCCTTCATGAAGAGCAAAAAAAAAAGAAGAATCAACTGGACTTGTTCAAGTCGGATTGAAGACATTTCACGTCTCATCCAAGAGGCTTCTTCTGTTCGGAGAGACTGAGTTCAGACACTTGTCCTCCTGTTGGAGCAGAAAACAAAGAAACAAAGAAGGGACTGAAACCACCAAGGCAATCAGACTCCCGAGGAGTATTAGCATTTCCTTTATGAATGCTAATTTACTTGTACTGTGCAAAAATAAAATACAATTATAAGTTAAATGTCAAAAGTGAATGTGGAATGAAATCAACTTTTATTAATGTATGAATAATATTTTTATTGTTGCAGCTGACTCAAGCAAAAACTCTCCCTTTCTGTTTCAGCGATGAAAACACAAGAACCGACTTAAAGAAACTACCAACTCTTCCCACTAAAGTACTCAAGGAACACCCATCACTGGCATACTGGTACGGTCATGGGAAATGTAGTCCTTAGGGGGTCATTATTGCGTTTTAGCGTAAAGACCTTATCTGGGACTCTGCATAATGCTTAAGAGTAAAACGGGTTCTGCTTTATTCTTCTTCACTGCAGCGAGGATCGAGTGATTGGACATTATAAGCCACTGAAAGGAGTCTCCAGAGGACAGGCCATTGTGCGGTAAGTGATGAAAAAATGTACAGGCCAATTTCCTGCGACAGTTTTTAACTCTCATCAATCTTCCTCTCACCTCTGGCAGCCCCTTTGTTATCATCTGGTTAATAAAAAAATAAAAAAATCAACAAATGCGGTCCAGTGAATCGCACTTTTTTGCATTCCCGAGACACGGCATATGCACGTGATAAAATTGCAGCTGTTGCTTTGAATAAAAACTGCTTTTGTTGCAGGTATTTGACATTGGTGGAGTCGTTGCCCACGTATGGCGTCCATTATTATGAAGTTAAGGTGCGTCTTTGTCTGTTCTCCTTATTATTAATGTAAAAATGATAATCGCAGCTGAAATTGGGTCAAAAACCGACAGTTCTTTTGCCCCACAGGATAAACAAGGGATCCCGTGGTGGCTTGGGATCAGCTATAAGGGTGTCGGCCAGTACGACCTGCAGGACAAGTTGAAACCTCGGAAGGTAAGCGTCTCCTGCAGCCCTGCATAAGAAATGGCTGCTGTTATTACTCTGCCTCACTAATCTGACAGTGGACACGACAGGCACAGCGTGTGTGTGTGTGTGTGTGTGTGTGTGTGAGGCTCGCCGCTGTTGCACGAAGCCCGGTGATTCACCAGCTCACATTCACGCACCATCTACTTCGCCTCAGCTCCAGCAGACGAGGCCAGACATGAAAACCTTGACTGAAAAATGTCCGTCTCTGCAGGCCTGGGAGTTTGTTTGAATCACCAAAGTGTGTTTTCTATAAAAGGCTCTGCGATCAATACACACGTTACTATTGGAACCGGCTTTTCTCGTTCCAGCTGTGTCGTTTTCAGCTGGTGAGCTGGCAGGAAGAAAACCCCCCCCCCCACACGTGAGCGACCTTGTTGGCGATGCCGGCACGTTCCTGTTGGGTTCAGTGCAGTGTCATCGTACGAAGCCATGAATGTTCGGAAAACAATTTACGATGATTTACTGGCACTGTCTGTCCTGTTTGATCCTGGAGATCGCTTGACATGTTGCAATGCATCTTTTGCTGCTGCGTGGAGTTGTGCAAGCGGCCCCGGCTGTGCTTTTCAGAGAACAGAGGAGGGAGTGAACCGGTGATGTCAAAGGGAAAAGGGGCTGGATGTGGGGCGGCGTTTTCAAGGATTTATTTTAGAATACCTGAGGAGACAAGTCAGGAGCTGACAGGAGAAAGAACAAAGTATGCGTTTGTGTAGACGGCGAAGCCCAGGGAGGATTTAAGGGCTGCGAAAAAGGACTTGTGAACGTCTATTACGCTGGTAAGACTGCAGGGATGATACTTTTTGACTGAGCTTTTGCTCTTTTAATAACTTTTAATAACTTTTACCAACGTGAACGTTGTTCTGGATCATCAATCAAACTTTAAAATGAGATCTGAATCTGATTTTTGCCTCTCCGTGCTCCTTACTCAACGTAAAACCGGATACAAGTATCCACATCCAATATCACGTCTGTTTGAGATCATGTCCAGACGCTCCGTGACTCACTGACCCAAACGGATTGTTCATATCTGGCTGCTTGTCGGTGAGCACCTGGGAATCACCTGGGTGGGGGGGGTTGGGGAGGGGAGACGTGATGAGCTGTAAGTGTGTAGCTGTGATACGCAGTGATGAGTCTTCATCAAATGTTCATTTGTGTCGTCCTTCGTTCTCCAACACCTGCTTTATCGCAGACTTGGCCGTCAGGCGGCCCAGACTAATGACGGTTCATGTCACGGTCTGGCTTTTTTCTTTTTTCCTTTTCTAATAGCTGTGATTAAAACCGATTGGCAAACACACCTGCTCTCCTGCTGTTTCCTAGTCGTTTACGTGGCGTCGGTCACGGCGGTCGTGGATGCTTGTTGTTTGGACGTCCCCACGGGACGAGTCGGCCGGTCGTTTCTCCGCTCCGGCTTCATGTTTCTGTGTGTTACATCCTGTTCTCCTGATCTGGCATGCCTTGCTTTTCCCAGCTTTACCAGTGGAAACAGCTGGAGAACTTGTACTTTCGGGAGAAGAAATTTGCGGTAGAAGTTAATGATCCACACAGGTGAGATCGGTGCACAATTCTCACGCAGAGCTCGCTCCGATCGCTGTGCACGGCTCTAATCTGGCGGGTTTCTTTTCCTCAAACAGGAGAGCGGTAACCAAGCGCACTTTTGGGCAGACGGGTTTACTCATCCACACATGGTACGCCAGCCACTCGCTGATTAAAACCATTTGGGTTATGGCAATCAGTCAGCACCAGTTCTACCTGGACAGAAAGCAAAGCAAAGTAAGCGAGCGTTAACTTCCATTGCTCTGGTACTACTTTCAATCCAGAGAAAGTCATCTCCCAATCGCCTTTCTTGATTCTTTTAGGCTAAATTAGGAACAACAAGAAGTTTGGAGGAAATTGCCGCGGATCTCACGGAGCACGGCGGAGCGAAGATAAACAGACTGGGAGAAGCTTGTCTGAAGAATAACTCAATAACAGCTAGCAATGGGAGCCTGGTGTCTACTGGTTTGTAAAAAAAAAAAAAGAAAAAATCATTTCAGTTTGTCAATAATTGTCTTTTAAGTTCATGTCTCTTAGTAGAAAAGTCACTTCGGGGTCAGATTTGAGCTATGGATGGTAGAAACTGTCAGCATCGCGTGCGGCGTCAGGGCATTTGATTATTAGCTGCGGGCAAGTAAACACGTTTCTCTTCCAGGTTCTGCCGACTCCGAAATGAGCGAAGAACAGAAGAAAGAGAAACTTTCAGAGCTGAGAAAAAAGGAGCAAGAGATCCAAGATATTTTGGCAAAGAAAACAAAAGAACTGAAGAAGATCTGCCTGAGAGAGGCGGTGAGAAAGCGTCTTTTATCACTCCTCTCCGGCACGGCGGCTGCAGTTTAAAAGACATACGTCACTTCTAAACAGCCAAAGTCGTTAAAATCGTCCGGCTGAGCAGCGGGTCGATTAATGGTCTGGTTCAGTTCACGAGTCTTCAGGGGCCTCGTTGTGTTTTCCGCTTTCAGGAGCTCACTGGGAAGCTGCCGAAGGAGTATCCCATGTCTTCAGGCGAAAGACCGCCTCAAGTGAGACGGCGAGTCGGCACTTCCTTCAAATTAGATGACCTCTTCCCCTACAATGAGGTGCGTATTTAAACGGTAGCACTGAACAGTCAGCATATAATGTCAAAAGAAGATTTTATATTATGTTTTCTTGCCGATATTTCAAAAAAGATGAGAGAATATAATGATCAGCTCCCGCTAACAACGAGCCACGGGCATCTTGTACGTGGGTCAAAGCACACTAAATATATGAAATGGCCAATCCTGCCAAAAGTTAAAGAAACACATTTTAAAATTATAAATGGGGTTTATCCAGTGGCAGAGTTTCTTAAAAAAAGATTTAAGTTTGAGGTGGATCAATGCTCCTGCAATGGTAGACATAAAAAATTGGATTTCACAAAAAATGTATGATGTTCCATGTTTGAAATTACATTATATATTTTTTTATGTGGAAATTTGGCCTCATATGTATCAGATAAAATAAACATAATAGTGTTAATGGGTAAATATCATATTCACTGTCTGAAATGGAAAGATAGTAAGCCCTCCTTTCCTGGATTTATCAATGAATTTAAAATGTTTGCATTGTGCCTTGAAAAATTGGAAAAAAACAAAACTGCTATAGAGTTAAGTCTGTAAATTTTGTTTCTATATTTGTTATCCTAACTATAAATCTGTATTTTAATTTGTTCAATTAACAACAATTTTTTACCATACAAAATGTTAGCCGAGCTTCCCATCAAACGGGCGTTTCCGTTTAGCGACGGCGTCCTTCGGCCCGTGACTCCGTCGTTAAGTGAGGGACCAGCTTTAGCGTTGCTTCGCTCCTCATCGCTCTTTCTGGATGTGGATGTGCTTTTTGTTGCGTGTTGCGCAGGATCCCTTCCTCAGGAACCTGGAGAGCAGATTTGCCCTGCAGCAGAAAATTGTGGAGGCGGCGAAGAAGCTTGCAAACGAGCCAGAACTCTGCAAAACAGTGAAGAAAAAGAGGAGGAGAAACTGTCTGGACGCCATGCACAAACTGCAACAGATCGAGGACGAGATGAACCAGTACAGAATCAAGAAGGGGAAGAAGCCCACGCAGCGGGCCTCGGTCATTATAGCAGGTGGTGTGTCAGCTTGGTCTGTGTTTGTGGGTAATCACGTGGCCATGTTGACAGTAAACACGGGGCTCATCTTCTTCTTTCGCCACAGATGAACTCATCCGCTCAGACTGCAGCTCGCTGTCCAGCCTACCGATGGATGACGGTGAGCCAGACCTGCTGCGTCAGCCGGTATTTCTTATCCGTGACGTGTCATTCCTGCTCACCGCGAGTTGCCTTTTTTTGCATTCAGATGACTCAGACGGCGTCAGCGTGAGGCCACGGTCCCGCTCGGCGCAGGGATCCCCTCCGCTCAGTCCGATGCGGCCGCTCGGAGCAGAGTATGACGTGGAAAAGCAAGGGCCAAGGGACAATCACCATCACAACACTCGAAGCAGGTGGGGAGACATTTGTCCTGCTTGTAAAACCAAATCTCATTTTATCGCAGGGTAAACCTTGGATTTTACGGCACTTCTGGCTTGTTCTAGGAATGAAGCGATGACGTTGTGTCTCCAGCCTTATTCCGTTCCTCACAGCTCCCATTTTGTGCATCCCCCTCCCCCCCCGCACCCTTTTTAGATTAGTTTATGAAGATCAAGAGGCTTCCCACTACAACCAGA
Source organism: Brachionichthys hirsutus (assembly GCF_040956055.1). Lineage (NCBI taxonomy): Eukaryota > Metazoa > Chordata > Actinopteri > Lophiiformes > Brachionichthyidae > Brachionichthys > Brachionichthys hirsutus. The sequence continues at coordinate 13,960,510 of NC_090898.1, forward strand.
ATCCGAGAGAGGCCTCCTCCGCCCACACTAGCCCCTATAAAACTCTTCCCAGACCCCCTAGAGATCCTCGCAGCATGCCTCCCACTCCGGTTATGACCCGCAACGCCTACAGCAGCAGCCAGCTCAGGTGTGATAACCCGGCTTCCTTCCGCCCCTGCTTGTTTCCAACCTTCCAACCAAACTTATTTTCATCTTATTTGATCATTCCAGAGATTAGTTTGCTGTTCTTTTTTTTTTTTTTTTTTTAAACGTTGTGCCTCATCTCCAGGTCTGAGGGGTCCCCGCATTGCTTCAGGCATCGCAGTGGAAGTCTGGAGTCGCAGCCTCGCCCGAGAAAAGACACCGACTCGGAGAAACCCATCTTCATCCTGTCGCCAGCCCACCGCAGCAGCAGCACCGAAGTGTTGGAGGACTGCTCGTCCTACGCCAGCCAGTCCAGCTTGGACTGCTGCGGCGCGGCCAACTCGCACTACGGCACGCTGGATTCCAGAACCTCGACCATGCATCGCCTCCACAGGAAGATGGACATGTATGGAAACACCGGGAGCATGCCCAACTTGGTCCCGCACCATTCTGGCTGTAGTTATTCATGCGAATCCCCAGCACATTACGTGCCCAGTGCCTACTACGTCGCAGGCTACCCCTGCCCAGACATGGAGCCTTATGCTAACGGTGCCTACGTGTATGAGAGCGATGTCGAGGGTCACTACAATGTGAACCCCTCCTACCAAATAAATGGATATCATGGACACGATAGATTTGGGCGTTACAACGGTGACAGGCCAGACCGTCTTTCCCAGAATCCCTATGCAACTGTGAGGCCACCGCGGATCCGAGAGGGCCCCCGAAATCAGCTACTGGCCAAGAACATGCAGAAGGCCCTGGTGGCCGAGCATCTGAAGGGCTGGTACCACCGAAACAAGGGCCAGAGGGATGGCGGGAGTGGGATCCTGACTGGATATGACAGCGGCTCTCAGCTCAGCCTGGGCTACCAGACCATGCCAGCGGCCTTCAGCCACTCCAGCAGAACCACCTCCTTTTCATCAGGTGAGATGCGTTCTAAAACTGACTTCCAACAACCAAAAAAACAATCCAACCTCGGACTCGGCGATGTGATTTCTGCTTCCTCCATCAAGGCCTCAAAGTGCTGAAAACTCACCCAAGACTATTTCATGCATGTGGAAAGTTTCACTTTCTGTGCTCAAAGCTTTTCTAAGGCTGCCAAGGTTGGAAGTCAGTGAGAGAATTAGTTCCAGTTTGTGACGCTAATCTATCACTATGGCTTTGGACCACTAATTGGATTTACACCGTCCACATGGTGATCTGGATCATCATCAAAAGGTTATAAATTGTTCTTGGCATCTTTATAACTCCAACCATGAAACGTAATTAATTAGGTTCACTTTATCAGAGTTTATGTGCATTTTAACTGATTTATGAAACCGTAAATGGAGTTTTCATGTTAAAATAAAAAAAATGTATGACTCCATTCTGAATCAGATCCAGATGAAATCCGGTGGTGAGATAGAGGTCCCCCCACCCAACATGACTGCATCAAATTCCATAAACATCGATCAATAATCAACCGAGATATTACCATAATCAAATAATCTGTTCCTGGCAACAATCCCAACATTTCCTAAAAATTTCATGAAGATCCGTCCAGAACTTATCTTGCTAACGGACGGACGGACAGACAGATAAAAGCCGCCGATTACACAACCTTAAATAAGGAGAAAGTCTAACTTGGAAAAAATGGCTCAAATGGTCATTTTTCTGGCTATAATTATTGTATAGGTTCCTGACTTTTTTTTTTACTGAATAATTAAGAAACTGTGATGCGAAGTATGAGACCTTCAAACTTGACCTTGAAGCTTACCTCAATAGCATTAAAATAGACAACTCAGTCTTAATCTATGTGTCCTGAGGCTGCGGTTTAATAATGCATTGCCAAGTGAAGGCTGAAGTGTTTTGCAGCTGTGACACTGAAATGGTCTTAATAATAGCGTGTCCATGTAATAACAATGACATCCACGCTAAACTCCATTAGCTGAGTGTTATTTGCTCGTGTCTCACTTGCAGTGTCCTCAGTAGAGAGCGCGGGCACATGGCGCAACCAGCTCGCAGTGGGCCTGAAAGGGCCCGATTCGCCCGACACGCCTCAGTACCTTCACCCCGGGGCTCCGGCGTCGACGTACAACCGCAGCCCCCCCGCACACAGCAGGTGAGCCACTGCAGCTTGCATAAACCTCCGCGTGCAAGAGGAAGTGAGTCACCCACAGACGAGCGAGCTGTAGGGAATTTGTACTCCCGCTTTAATTGTGAAATGTTTGGATAAGACGCTGCATATGGCCACTAATGCGTCCTTCAATGTGTGTGTTCTGCCGATACTTCTGTGCATTTGTAAGAATAAAGGTTGCGTCTTGTGTTTTGCTTGTGCCCGTGCTGACAATCGTGTGTGCAGATCTTCTCCGGAAAACAAAGTGTCTAACACGGTTCCTAAAAACGCCGAGTCAGTTGAGGCGGATGGCTGCGAGGCCATTAGCACAGACGAGCCATCAGACAAACCAGTCTGAGACTTAAGGGTGAGGCCAAACTCAGTGGGCTTCTTTGTTCCATGCCGCCAGTCACGTCCATTTGAGCATCTCATCTTCATTCTTTTATACCTTGGTTCAACCCAGTCATCCACATTTCAGACCGTGGTTCTCTAAAACTTTTATTTTTATTGGGAACATCACTTACGCGTTTATTTAAAACATATTTGACTCATTATTTTGATGGTGTTGGACTTGACGTTCATTAGGAGAAGGACAGTAACAAGGCTAAGAGTTTACAGCCATGCTTGCGGCTCTAAATATATGTATTTAGGCAAAGCGGTACCTTGAGCTAAATGTGCCGAATGTGCTAAAATGCTCATTTCGGTGAACTCCATTTCCATTTCCATTCCTCAGTTGTTTTCTTGTTGTCGAACAGATGCAAGCACCAGTAGATACGACTTATTAGTTTCATGTCGCCCTTCCAGATTTCACCTGGATGGAGGCTACATGAGCATCCGCTGAAGAGGACCAAAACTAAACTTTTTGTACAAATAAAGCCATGGAGAAGAGGAACGAGGCTGCCGGAACGTTGTCTTTGGGAAGATGATGCTTTGTGTGTTCGGTTTTTTTGGCGGTCTATACCTGCACGCTCGTCCTCGTGTTGAAGTAACCTCTGAACACCATGAATGATTTTTCCCATGTGCCTTGGATTGGAATGGATTGTACAGGCAGATGAGAATGTGTCAGGAAACTTTAAAGTGTTGCACAACTATGTTGGAGTCAAACCCAGTTTTTTTTGTGTGTGTTCATATCCATGTATTTTAACAGGAACTAGCTACTGCCTTGTAAAAAAAACAAAACAGTAATAGATTAAAATCGTTCTCACCATTCTCCTCTCGGTATGTGTGATAAAAGTCGTCTCAACTATGGAACCCAAATTGACCCGAGCTGATCTGGTGAGCGATCAGATTGTGTCTCTGATGAATTTAAACCTTGAATCAGAGGCGTGTTCGTTCACTCCTGTTTATAGAAACCCATTTGTCTTTTTGGTGCCGTAATGTGCTTTAAAAAAAAAAAAGAACATGGTAAGAAAATGTTTTGATCAGGACTTCTTTTTTTATATATCAACAGAAGACGGCTGCCGTAAAAAAAGCATATCCTTGTCTCGTCGCTTGTTTTCTCATGCAGCTGTACAGTCGGTGTGTAGTTACATGTTGTTGAATGTTGTCATTGAATATTTTCCACATGGAATGAAGTGATTAAATACACGTGTGACACACGGTGGCTTTGTCAGTTTCTCTGAGAGGCTCTCATGTCCACCCAGCAAGTACGAAGCAGCGGCTGGTTCGCTTAGAAAATGGGGATTAACTATTATGGCTCTGTCCAAAAGCGAGGGAATAAATAATACTGAATTATTCCTTTATGTTTATTCTTTTTTTTGTTTTGTTTCTGTCCTCCTTTAACTAATGTACAGTTTTAGGGTTTGATCAAACACGGAACTATTCAGATAAATGACCTCTTCTGGCTCAGACAGTCACACGTTTTAGGTTTCATGTCGCTCTTGCGAGGCTTTACCCCCCCCCCCCAGCCCTGTGAGAATGATCCACCTGCTGCTGTCAATCCTTTCCTTTCCTGTGCCTGAAACAACTGTCATCCCCAAAGGATCCTGACAGCAGGGCCAGCTGGGAGAGCAGGGGGGCTAAAGTAAGAATGTTAGCAAGTCTTTCCCCCCCCGCCTGTACCTTAAATATCTTCCGTGCGGTTCACAGGATCTAATTTTAGAGTTTGCCAGAGCAAACAGTTTGCTGGAGTCGAAGTCAGAGGGCAGTTTGCCCCGAGTCACGGATTAGACATCAGACGTGTTCTTTCCCTTCGATATCAACTAGAAGACAAGAAGTCTCCCCCCCCCACCTTGTAAACATGTCCGACATCCGAGACCTCGATGATCTGAACGAAGATGACATCGATGAGGATGAAATCCTCGCCATGCTTTCAGCCGAGGAGCTGAAGGAGCTCCAGTGCGAGATGGATGTTACGATCGCCCCAGACGAGAGCGTGCCGGTTGGACAGAGGCAGAAGGACCAGACGGAGAAGCCTCCGACGGGGACGTTCGACCACAGATCCCTGGTGGATTACCTCTACTGGGAGAAAGAGTCCAAACGGATGGTCAACGAGGAAAGGGTTCCTGCCACGTTGCTGCCCAGCGAGGTAGGAGGTCAAAGTAATTAAAGTTCACATGTAGCGTATCAGCGTTTCAGTGGAGAACGTAAATCCCGCGATTATGGGATTTTGAAAAGCAGACACGTAGACCTGACCTCCGGAAACCTTTGGCACAGTGATGACATCACCTCACTCTGATCAACCGCATGATAGATCCTGTGACCTTGGAAACATAGTATCTGTAATTGTGCGTTTATCATCAGTTATTTATAAGCAATCAACAAAAATAGGACTTTCCATCATGTTGAAACATTTACTTTTATAAGCAAACAAACTTCTTACCTTTCACAGATACATGAAATTCATTTGGATGATTCTGAATATATATTAAATTACCATTATCGGGATAACGATCCAGATCAAAATCACGCAAATTGGTTTTATTATTATTATTAATTACTCTTCATGATATGGTCAAATTGCTAAAAAAAAAAAAAAAGGTTCAAATTTGCAATGTTAATTTAAACATTATAACAGTAATCCAGTTGACAAACCTGTATCACCTCTTCTTACCCGGAGATTCTTTCCACTAATGTCAAAATATATAAATAATCAAATAACCTTATTAATATGAACGTTTGAGTAACCGTCACCCGATTCATTTGCTTCATCAGAAAACTCTAAGAGAAGAATCGGAAATGAAGGAAGAAGAAGTCGGCGCAGAAGATGGTGAATACGAAGTGTATGAAGTTATTGAGGAAATCATAGAGGAAGAAGCCGTGGACGGTGCAGACGGAGAGGAAATCATAGAGGAAATCATCGAGGAAGTGGTTGAAGAGGTCGATGAGACGGACAAAGTGTTGGATATTGAAGACGAGAAAGAGGCGAAGGCACCTGAGAACACAGGCAGACATGACAACATAGAGAAACACCTAGAACCTCCAGACAGCAACGGAGGAACGGCACCAGAGAGCAACGTGAATGTCGAGCAGTCTTTTACAGAAGCCAAGGACAAGACAGAGAGCTTATCCCCCAAACAAAGCGCATCACCAGCTGAGGAAAAACAGGAACTTAAAATCACAGTTCCTTCACAGGTCACTCCTCCCGAGGAGCCGCAGATGAACGAAACCAGCGACAAGCTCCCGCCGAAGGAAGAGAGAAAAATTAACAAGTTAAATCTTCCAAAGCTGGCGCTCCATACAGCGAAGATGACATCAAGGCCGTCGGGCAACGAGACGAACCTGGATTCCACGCTGGACAAAATCCTCAAGAACAACCCGTGTGTCACCGAAGTGAACCTGAACAACATCGAAAACATTCCCAAGGAGATGCTGTTGGATTACGTCAAAGCCTTGAAGAAGAACAAGCACGTGAAAGCCTTCAGCGCTGCAAACACGGGCGTCGACGAAAACATAGCCTTCCACGTGGCCAACATGCTGCGAGAAAATCGCAGCATCACGACGCTGAACGTCGAGTCCAACTTCATAACTGGGAAGGGCGTGGTGGCCATCGTCCGCTGCCTGCAGTTCAACGAGACGCTGACGGAGCTGCGCTTTCACAACCAGAGGCACATGCTCGGTCACCACGCCGAGATGGAGATCTCGCGCCTGCTCAAGGCCAACAACACCCTCCTGAAGATGGGGTACCACTTTGAGCTTCCGGGGCCCAGGATGGTGGTGACAAACATCCTGACTCGGAATCTGGACCGCCAGAGGCAGCTGAGGAAGGAGGAGCAGAGGCAGCAGCAACTGAAGGAGCAAAAGGAGGTGATGCAGATGTATGAGAACAGTCTAAACCTGCCTCCTGGTATCCTCCAGATGCTGGGGTATGTTCCGCCTCTAGAACTCCTTCAGCAGCACGGGCTTGTCCCACCCTCGCCGCAGATGAGCGCCGGTCCTCAAACACACCGCCAGGCGGCGCAGCAAGAGCCCAAGAAGCAACCCAAACACAACAGCGCAGCAAAACAGCACGGCGGCGAACCAGCAAACCCATTGCGAGATGTCAAGTTGAAGAGGACGCCCAAGAAGCGGGACCCATTTCTGGACCTGGACCCGAGGGATAACCGGCCAGGGAGGGCAGCGTTCCAACTCAGGAAGACTCCCAAAGTGAAGGATGTAGAAAGTGGTGGGGTGACAGGCGAAAAGGCAAACCTGGCTGATGTGATTAAGACTTTGAAGCCCGTCCCACGCAGACGAGTCCCGCCAATGGTCGACCTCACGCCCCGCGATCAGCTGCTGACCGCCATCAAAGAGAGCAACGTGGCCTATCTCAAAGCTGTGAGTATCTGCACGTTTTAGGAGTAACCACAATTACATTTTGCAGTCGATAAGAAGGATCAACTCTGCGCCTACGTGTTGATGGAATCCATTCCACATGATCCAACTCAAGTTTTCCTGCTTTTCTTTGCGGCTTCTTGCAGGTGCCACTCCCGAAGGTCCTGGAATCCAGCGAAACAAGTCCCCTCTAAGCATACAACAGCCTGTGTTTTTTTTGTCACACTATTATTTTCCATATTTTGTATTAGTCACACTAAAGCTACTCAAATTAATTATTACTTTCCTCACATAAATTGCTAGTTTTCCAGTTTTCTTTCTGAAACGTGCTGATAATAAATAAAGGCCGGAACAATTCAGAGTTCAGCAGCAAAGCGCATGCAAAATTAAAATGTATGAACGGTCTCATCATTTGCTTTCACAGAAACAGAACAAGATTTAAATATTTTCAATAAAATCATGAGTGGCCTGAATATTTAAAAAAACAACACGTTTTTATGGTAAGTAAATTCACAAAAACTTTATGAAGCAGATACAAGAAAATCTGGACTTCTGAGATTCACTAAGACCTGAGTGGAAGAATACTGCAAGACACAAATCAGGTTACCTTTATTTTTATTAAGGACAACCAGGCAGCCATACTTCAAGTTCTGTGCGTTATATGTGGAAAAATTCATAAAAACATAATGGATAATATATACTGTAACATAGCTTCCTCTTAACAGAGAGCATCGATCTGCGCTGCCATCTGTGAGGGTAACATGCACAAACTGCAGTCAATGCAAAATGTGATTTAAAAGCAGCACATGAAGGGGGATGCCTCCAACCCAGGATTTACCGCACTAGATGGATAATGATCATCTTATTTATCATTAGTCTAAATTCCAAAAGTATATACTTCTATTTTGCACATTGTTTGCACATTTCTACATGCTATATTATTAGCATAACACATCAAAATAAGACAAAAGGTACGGAACATGACAAAACACGGAAACAATAAAGCTGCACTTGCCATTCATTTTTCATTATTGCATAGCTGTGATCAGGATGGCATTATTATATATTATATAAGCATTATTTTTCAGGTGATGTAACTATATCTCCATAAAGTGGCGAGAAGAGTCAGAGTTATTACTGTTTAACAAGCAGCTAACATTTCAGACGGTGCCGGCGGATGCGTTTTGGCAATGACGGCTTGGTGAAAAGAACATTAAGAATAAATGAATACTTGCTTTTTGAGGTGTAAAACTGAGGGGACCCGATTTCTTTTCTTAAGACCAAAGACAACTGATGTCCTACAGCTGCATTACACATATTGTTCAGATACTCCGCATTAATTCCCTCAGCTAAGTAATGAGTGATCAATATTGAACAATCCTTGTTTGAAAGGCACGCTGCTTCGTTTTAGGGGGTTAAGATTTTGTAACTTTTAGCATCCACTGTCTTCACATTTGAGCTGAAATATGATTTTGCAAATCTGGTTCTCGTATTATTCTCCATCCGTATACATTCGATGGTTTTAAATAAGACAAAAGCATAAAAGGGGACTGAATACCTCAGTTACTTTACGTACATGGAGGGGAAACCTTGGTACCGGTACATGGGGGAAATACCATACAAACTTTAATGCATACTTTTAGTTAAACCCTCATTCCTTCATTTTGCTCTCAATGAAATCCTGAATCTTATTTATCTTCTCCTCCTGCTGGTCCAAGAGGTCCATGATGATGCCCATCGGAGTCTTCTTCAGCCCAGCGCCCTCAATCTTGTTCTCCAGTCTGTTCTTCATGTTGCGCAGTCTCAGCGATGCATGGATCAGGATTACTAGAACAAAAAAAAACATCAACTTATTTATATATTTTAATCCAATCTCAAAATATACACGTCAGAAATCAGCGCATAGAGATCGAATAACAGTTTATTTCAGTGAATAAGAAAACAACAAGTCACAATACTGCAACTCAAGACTGGTAAGCAGGAATAAGGATCGGCGTATCTTTTATTCCTGTTGTCAAGGCAGATACTGACAGGACATCGGTCCGGTAAATGTAGATCTGCCCAAATCAACAAACCATGACAACCAATCAACACAGGCAGGAATGGGCAAGCCTCTCCTGGGGAGTCATTAAAGTTCCACGAAGTTAGAGCTGCTACATTTGCACATTAAGCCTCACCGTGACGCCGACATGTCAGCAACACTGAACACGCTGTTCAAGCTTCATAGTGAGTCAAAGCGACAGTGTTTGGGAACATTTGTTCATTGAGGGAAAAGCCTCAGCGAGTCATAAGCTGTATGACTCATCATTTCCTTCGAACACGGGCTTCATCGAGCAACGTTGGGCAACGTGTCTTTAAAATGCACTGCAAGGAACGTACAAATTAAAGAAAGATACTTTATCTAGTTCCTACGGTAAATGAATCTTTGTTGACATAGGTTTCACATGACTAATATTATCTTTGCATGCACATGACTGGACCCCTTTCGTCACAACTGAGCAAACAGACATTTAATAAAGGCTGCATGTTGCAGTCGAGCATTGGAAGGTTTAGTTTAAGTAAATTTTACAAAGCCCTAGTCCTGTTTAACAGAAACCGATCATACCTGCAACCTCAAATATTAATTTGCTACTTTAATAACACCAATTATTTATTCTGGTGGGCCTTAAATTAACATTTGGAGGCCTTCATATGAATAATCGTTTCGTATGTGTTCTCAGACAGTGCATTATGGGATTGTTGCTAGAAAGCAGACATTTTTCATTGCATCATGCGAATGTTCCATCACACAATACATTTCATACTTTTCACAGTTTGACTGGAATTCCTTTCCAGCTCCTGTTTGAAGGTAAACAGAAAAAAACTCGGGGCCAATACTGAGACTTACACAGCAAAGGGAAGGTGATTCCAAAGATGAAGACCATGACACCACCACAAAGGGACAGCACAAAGTAACTGGTGACCATGACGACGAGAACAAACAGCGTGGGGTTCTTCCTTTTGAAATTCTTGATGACGGTCTTGTTCTCTCCAGCCCACACCGATCCCATGAAGACAAGTGCCACCACAGCTCCACCCAGAAACAAGCCAAACGGGTTGAGGAACCTATATATTGAGACATGACAAATACACGCTGTATACAGTATTGTTTTTAAATAGTACAGCCTGTTGGTGGCAACAGCAAAAACCGGTGTCCACCGTTGAAAGACAGATCGCACCGTGAAGGCCTATACTAATGATTTCCACGACATCATCCTCTATTTAAAGCAAACATCAGCAGTGATAGGTCACAGAAGGATCTAATGGAGCATCGCTTGCACTCATATCTGAGTGCGCGGCGTTCATTTAAAAATAAAGACCATAAACGAAGCCATTGCAATACTTTTAAGCAAGATAACCACATTACTCTTGTTAAAGTTACTGTTAAAAACTACGAAGTTAGCTTAACCTAGAATTACATGCTTATCTAGCTATACGCTAACAAAAGCAAGCAAAATGCCCCCCCCCCCCCCCCCCAAACAGGAAGGAGTTACAAAATACTAACTCACAGGTTGGCACAACAACAGTAAATGTTACTGAAATAGACTAGGTGGTCATGATGGGTGTGGACAGAAGGAACGCGCAGGGCCACCCATTGTAGCCTGCCCGTGTTAGCATGCTGCTAGCACTTACCCTACGATGAGGAAAACGACCAGAGCCAGGGCGAAATAGTTCGTTTGGTAATACATTAAATTGCTGATAACTCTGTTGTTCCATTTCGCCAAATCTCCGAACTCAGGTTTCGTAAAACGGTCCGTTCCGGGGAAGAAATCATCCCATGGTCGAATGGGAGCTAGCTTCATCTTAGCTTCCATGTCTTCACTCTGTAGCTAAGCCAAACACAAACATACCCACACGCGCAGGGAATAGCTTGACAGGTCAGCTGATCCCCGTCTGACGATGGCGGATGGGAGCCCATTAAAAAGGCCTCGTCTCGCTCTAGGATCTCGCGAGATCTCTCAAATATGTTTTTGTAGCTTTACGCTTGCGCTGTAAAATTCGCAGCATTCCTTTGTTGGGCCGCATAGTCAGCGTAATTTAGGCAAAATAATAATAATTTATATAATAATACATAAAGCCCTAAAAGAAAATAATAATCAATGACTGCCAATTAACATTTAAACAATAAGTGGGCAATAAGGAACAACCACACGGTTAGTAACTATAATTTCAGAAAACGTGGAAAATATATTTTTATAAAACTTTAAAATAAATTAATACAGCTAAGCATTTACTTTGGCTATAGATACATATGTATATATTTACTGCCATATAACGTTTACACTTTTACATTATGCGGGGTCAAACCTTTGCAGGGAACCATTCAAACAAACGATCCATTTGACGCAGGAGGAAACGCACTACGGGTGCCCGGCGTTGCCATGCGCAAGTTTGATCCTCGAAAACACACCAGTCACAATCGAGGACATGGGACCCTGAAAGTATGGCGGATGCCGAGGAGCCGTAAGTCTCAATGGACGGAAAACATGGTTTTATATCGTGTTTAAATCCTCGACGTCTGTTCGTAAACCGTCACCATTGAAGTCTGTTTTTTATTGTCCTCTTCCAGGGAGAAGAAAAGAAGGCGAATAGAGGACCTAACCGAGAAGTTAGTGACGAATGCTAAATAAAGCTTTTCTGTCTGGCAGCAGCTTCCACTGTGCTGCGACTGCTGGGGCCGGGAGGCATCCAACATTAATAATTTAATCACGACGCGCCTGCAATAAGACACCTGGCTGCTTTTAAAATGCATTTACGCGCCTTATTTATTTGTTCACGGTGTGAAACGCAGTGCATGAATAATGCGCTGCACCGATCCTGTATCATCAGGAACAGATGTGTTGGCATGCATCCCATCTCTTCGGGATAGGACAATGAAGTGTCATTAATTCTGTTTAAAAGTGATGTACAGAACACAGATTAATTAGAAATGAGAGCAATAGAGGAATTAATCTATTGTTTTATTTTCCTCTTTCTGTTTTATTTGTGATAGTGAGCCAGATATCTATCTATCTATCTATCTATCTGGTTGTTGTGGTACAAATGTGTGTGTCTCTCGATGCATTGTGTGCAGAATGGCTGTAGATGGTGGACACAGGGTCGGCGGCTGTGACTGGGACGGCCGGTGGAATCACGTGAGGAAGTTTCTGGAACGACCCGGCCCGTTCACCCATCCTGACTTTGAGCCAAGTCCAGAGGTGACATTTTTTTTATTTTTATTTTTTAATGGGAGGACAGATTAGGGCATCTTTTTTTTTTAGTGCAGTGTAATAATAACGTTTCTGTAAGTGTGTGTTGTTTTCTTTCAGTCGCTACAGTTCTTGCTGAAAACATGCAAAATCCTGGTTATCGGTGCCGGAGGGCTTGGATGTGATCTGCTCAAAAATCTGGTAGGAGAAAAAAAACTTCAGTGTCATTCATGTTAATATTCTTAAATTTAAGATGAGAAAAAACACAATATATATATTTTTTTTACTGGTTGTGGTTTTTAGGCAATGTCTGGGTTTCGCCTTATTCACGTTGTTGACATGGACACAATCGATGTGTCGAACCTTAACAGGCAGTTTCTTTTCAGGTATGTTTCACGTAGTCATAATGACAAATACAGTATGACTGAACGTAACCCATGATAAAATCTACTTACGTTCAGCATCTCATGCGTCCTCTCATTAACGTTTATGTGGATCCATTTAGACCGAAAGATGTCGGCCGACCGAAGGCCGAAGTGGCTGCTGATTTTGTCAACGGTCGTGTACCTGGATGTAAAGTTGTCCCGTATCCTTCCTAGCAACACTTTTTCAATTTTTGCTTTTCACATTTAGCTTGCATCTTATAAAATATGTTGATTGTGGTTTTGATTCCTTATTGACTTCATGCAGTCATTTTAAAAAGATCCAGGACTTGGATGAGTCTTTCTACAGACGTGAGTCTTTTAAATACTATTAAATAATAGCAGCGCGGACGAGGGGTGGGTTGGTGGGGGGGGGGCTTAGAAGTTTAATGAGCTTATTTCTATGCAGAGTTCCACATCATCGTCTGCGGACTGGACTCCATCATCGCCCGGCGCTGGATGAATGGGATGCTGGTGAGAAAAGAGTCATTTCATTGCATTCAGGCGTTATCTCGAGCTTCGCTTTATTGTGTGTCAGTGTGTGATTCGCTAAACCGGACTTTGCCTCTGCTAGCTTTCCCTCCTGAATTATGACGACGGCGTTCTGGATCCCAACTCCATCATCCCGCTCATTGACGGAGGAACGGAAGGCTTCAAAGGAAACGCTCGCGTCATTCTTCCCGGCATGACCGCCTGCATCGACTGCACCCTGGAACTGTACCCCCCGCAGGTCACTATGAAGCAGTGCTCCATCTTCTGCCTTCACTTCAAAGATTCGTGCTCATAGAATGCTACTTCTTTAATTATTAGTGGATGAATGATGTCACCACTTTGCAAAAGCTTTCGCGTCTGCCAGTTAGCCTGGGCTTTTGGGTGTAGGAAAGCACAGGAGGTGCACCACAGGTACCGGCCTGAACAAAAATAGCACCACAAACTTAGAGAGGAATTTGTCACACAGGTAAAATGAAACCAGTGTAGTTGTAGCTGCTTTTGTTTTATTTATATATTTTACCGAGCAGCAGTCCTTTTGTCTTTTTGACGTTGGAGCGGCGACTCTCTGGTTTTCACTGTGCAGAGCAGAAGAAGGTCCTCCTTTGTGTTCCTCATGCACTTTCATTTTAATATCCACAGATCAATTTCCCCATGTGCACCATTGCATCAATGCCAAGGCTACCAGAACATTGCATCGAGTATGCCAGGATCTTACAGTGGCCCAAGGAAAAGCCCTTTGGAGGTAAGTTTGAAAACGTATTTCTTTCATCTACTCTCACTATTTAACCGACCGCCTGTCTATAAAATTCTTTTTTTTTTATATATATATAATCTACATCCTAACAAGACACCGCCTTAGATGGAGATGACCCCGAGCATATCCAGTGGGTGTTTGAACGATCCCAAGAGAGAGCTGCACGGTTCAACATTACGGGCGTGACCTACAGACTCACTCAAGGTGAACCTACACATTCGAATAAAATGTATTTAACGTTTAACTGATGAACATTTTATCATGAATCAAAATGATTTCTTTTTGCCACAGGTGTTGTGAAGAGGATCATTCCTGCTGTGGCATCTACTAATGCTGTTATTGCTGGTATGAAACTCAAAAGGGAATCTCAATGATTCCAAATCCATTTTCATCATACCTGATCGGGAACGCCATTTATAAAAGGACCCGATCAGCAAAATCAAAAATACGATGGAAATGTTGGAGTTGTTTGGAGGAGGGGTTCATTATACCTTGTAATTTACATAACTCAGTAGTTTTTGTATTTCTCCATAGCTGCCTGTGCCACAGAGGTTTTTAAAATAGCTACAAGGTAAGGAGCAGAACAAAATTAAATAATCAAGGATCAAATGTTTCAATTCAACCAGGCTTTAGTGAACAGTAATAAACGTCTGATTTTATTTTGCAGCGCCTATATTCCTTTAAATAATTACCTTGTCTTCAACGATGTGGATGGGCTTTACTCCTACAGTTTCGAGGCTGAGCGAAAGGTTTGCGACTCCCTCATCATCACCACCACCACCAGGACGCTGCATGTGTGTTCACGCAAAGAAGTGATCGACTCTCTTGTCTTTGATCGACAGGACAATTGTTCAGCTTGCAGTCAGGTCCCGCAGGATCTCCAGTTTCCTCCTTCTGCCAAACTGAAAGAGGTCTTGGAGTACCTCACTGAGAACGCATCTCTGTGAGTACGATCAAAAAAAACTCATCAAAAATACTAATGCGTCTCGGAGGAGAAGTAACCGATGAGGTGAGCTTTGTATTTTCCAGACAAATGAAATCCCCGGCTATCACCACAACTCTGGAAGGGAAGAACAAGACGCTGTATTTGCAGTCGGTGAAGTCGATCGAGGAGCGGACCAGGCCAAACCTCTGCAAGACTTTGAAAGGTAACGCGAAGCTTTGCCCGGGTGCGTCTGCGATCTGTCGCCGCCGGCGTTCATGATGACGATTGTCGTGTGTTCCTTTCCTCCGATGCAGAGCTGGGCCTGTCGGACGGGCAGGAACTGGCCGTGGCCGACGTCACCACGCCCCAGACCGTTCTTTTCAAGCTTAATTTTGCAACCTGAACGCGTTAATTTCAATCAAGAGACGCCGAGTTCAGATTGGTAGCATCTGAACACAAACGGCGGTTCCCGCGAGCTGACCGTGACGCTGCGAGAAAAGGCCCGAAAGGATCGTTTGTCATATAAATATGGAAGTCGTTTAAAACACGTTATTTCTATTAGTAATGTTTACTTATTTGTGTATTTGTCCTGCATTGACTTAGGCCTGTATTGTATCCATTTATTTATTTTTGTCAGTAAAACAAAAATAAAGTTGTGCACTGCTCTAATAAAGTTTTATTGTCCTGGCTGTAGAGGAATCTTCTTTCGCCCGATGTGTTCTGCCATGACCAACAGAAAAAAAAAGACTTTATAGAAGGCTTGAAGTGTCAGATCAAAATCAGAAATAGCTATTTCATTTCATTTTCAGGAGGAAGGAATCTCTTAAAGTGACAGATTTATGGAACTTTCCCGGGGGCTCGTTTGTGATTGGCTCCCTGTAACAGGTGTGAGAGCTTCACCTTTGCCAGCTCTGGCGCGATGAGGACATGAATAAATAAAACATCTGCTTTCAGATATCGGATTCATCATGGTCGAACTAAATATCCGGAGGAGAGGAGAGGCGCGCTTTAAATCCTCCTTCCACTGCGCGACAGGACGTTGATGCGCCCTTTAAGCTCCTTACGAGGCGCTAATGAAAGTGGCCGCATATTGTCCACGACAGATGGTTTCTGTCTTGATTAAATTAAATTTGATCCGACAGGAAAAGCTTTGCTCGTCGGAGTCGACCCGACGCGTCTCCAGCAGCTCGACGCGCCGCCGGAGAGGGAAGCAACAGTCCGGGATAGAGTTTTTATCCATTTTATTTATTTTTAATTCAGCTGTTATCTCTACCAGCTGGGGTGTTATTTGACAGCAGGTGGTCTCAGTATCTTTTTTTTTCTTTCTCTCACTCTATTAAAAAAAGACTTGAGATAGTGGAGGATAACGTTTACTGCAAACTTCTGCTTCCTGGCAGAGACGTTAAAGAAATGATGGAATGATCACGTAGGCCTGTAAGAATAACCCGAGCAGAGGTAAGTTATTATAATAAGCGGCCTGTGAGTCGTGTTTAATTACTCGATGGGTTAGTTTCACTCGAACAAACTCGATCATGTTTGTTGTTTTGATAGCATTTGATTTATTTTGTGTTTACGCGTATATATATATACGCACCTTAACTGTACATGTACATGACGTAAGACTCGTTGCTATATATATAAGTTACAACTGGAAGTACTTTGATACAAAAGTAAATATTTAATGATTATTTATTGGCAGGAAAATCAAGCAGCCACTTTAGTCGATTAGAAATAATTACTATAAATATGTGTTTTATTTGTTCTCGCATCTTAAATGTCAAGATTTGATTCTTTCCCCTGTTTTACATGATTGTAAATTTAATGACTTTTAAAATTTGGACTCAAAACCTAAAAAAAATTAAAATTGTTCTGAATTAAGCGCATAATAATTCAAGCCTCTATAGGGGATAGACTGAAAACACCGTAAGCAAAGCAGTGACGTTTTACGTCACCTCATCATCTTGCATTAGTTTTTACCACGTCCCAGGGTTTTCTTTTTTCATGACTTGAAACATTTAAGGAGGGAGAGATTAGTGCTGGTTGCAGAGACATTTAAGTGTGTATCAGAAAAGAGTCTGATCTGCCTCCAGTGTTCCCTCTGATGCCTCGGCCTCAGACACAAAACTCTTAGCTTAATTCTAAACATGCACGACTGTCTTCTTCCCGTGCAGGAAAAATGAAGATGAAGAGACCGGCTCATCCATTACACTGGGGACTCCTGCTTCTTTGTGTCCTTTGCTTCTGCAGCCAGCAAGTGTCCACTGGCAACCAAAGCTCCCGAGGACAGACAGGTAGGTCTACCAGACCCGGCCGGACCAGCCAAATACCCCGAGGGGCTCATTACGCCCCCCCCCGGCCACCCGTTACAGTTTACGCAACAAGACCCCTATCCTCTGATCAGAGACACAGATAAATATGAACTGAACTGCATACAAGGAGATGGACGACTAGACTATTGACCTTAAAATACTCTGGCCTCATGGATTTCAAGATCTACTTCAGTAAAAGTACAAATCAAAACTAAATAATAATATAATAAATTAGACTTAAAGTGTAAAAGCACCGGCTGTGCAGAAAAATACTCTCAGATAGTTTAATCGGTTCCTAATTAAAGGTGAGATCCCCCCCCCCCCCCCCCCCCCCCGAACGCCCAACCTGGATATCAGCCATACTCAAGAAGTCTATAATCTTAAACCCCACTTGAATAATACATCTCTGCGTGTTCTCTTGTCTTTCAAGTTGTGATGAAATCCCTTAAAACAGAATCACCTCTGTGCCATAATCACAGAAGGAAACATGGATTTCATTTGTGTCTGAACTACCGATGAAACTATTCTTGTGTTTGTTAATTTATGAATCAGCAAAAGAAGTGGGATGAATATTTCTGCTTTCCCGTTTATTCCGGTTGGGATGCTTTTCATCCACATGGTGGCACTATAACTTTAAAAAACATTAGAATGAGAACTGAATTAATTGATTATTTAACTGAATGGCTGTCAGGAGAAACACATTTTTTTTTAAAATTAAATGTAACACCTAAAGCCAATAAATCCACAGTCTCGCTGTGATGCTGCCTTCTGGAGACTCTAAAGCAGCCAAGATTGTCACCTTTTCTTGCAAAATGTTCTCCCCGAGGGTCGAAGCAGGAGAGGACGGGGACTTGTGAAGTGGTCACTGCTCATCGTTGCTGCAATAAGAACAAGATTGAAGAGCGCTCTCAAACAGTCAAGTGCTCCTGCTTCCCGGGACAGGTGGCGGGGACAACGAGGGCTCTGCCCTCTTGTGTTGAAGGTAAAACTGCAGAGGCCCTCTTCATCCTCTCTTCATTGTAAATCCACGACATGCCATGAATATATTATTGAATCAAAACAAGAGTCAGCTTCTCCTGATCTCCGATACCGAGCCTGTCAGGCGCAGCACTTTCCCCATCAGACACCTTCTGTTAAATGGTGACCTTGTGCTTTTCTGCAGCCTCTATTGTGCGTCAGAAGTGGTGGTGTAAGATGGAGCCGTGCCTTGAGGGGGAGGAGTGCAGAGTTCTACCTGACCTCACCGGCTGGTCATGCATATCTGGAAACAAAGTGAAGACCACAAAGGTGAGAAGAGAAGAGGAGGGGAGCCCTGCATTCGCCATTGCGGCGGCACCTACGCCTTCGCGATGGATGCAACACAAAACAGCTTTAATTTCAGCTGCCCTGCATGCAGACTCGTAAATGCAGCCATGCAGCCGATCTAATTTCAGTGCAGATGGACTTCAGAATGCTCATCGTGAGGCTCCGTTTTAGTAAGCCCTCCTTTCATGCTGAAGGATTCCTCAGTTAGGCATAAGCACTGCTCCCATTGGCCATATCAACCTTTACTTTCCACAAGGCTCGCGTGGGCTCTGAAAACCTAATTCTATAATCTGGTAAATGATGGGGCCAAGAGGACAAACATGGAATAAGCTGTAAACTAATTCTGAACGCTAAAACCCATGTAATGAAATCTGACGGCCGACGGAAAGCCTTCCACATTTGGAGATCCACTTTCTCACAAGTTGTCCGTATGTTAAACTGCTTTACATGCACAATTCCTGGGGGGAGACATTCACAGCAGAGAGTTGGCAGAATTCAAGTGGTGATGAAAAGGTACCCAGAAATCCTGCAGTGGATCGGATGGTACCAGTTAACCGCAGACTGAACAGTGAAAACTGAGTGAAACGAGCAGCACGACTGTGTGGAAAAACTATTTTAGTCGCTAAAAATCAAGATACAGCATCGTCTGCATTGCATTTTGAGCTTCCAGACACCATCAACCTGCCGGGTTGCCATGGCAACAATGTAGGCGTCAGCGTACGTAGTGTGCTGGTGCGACTTTCCAGCGCGGAAGCATGAGAAATGGAGATCCGTCATCTCGCTCTCCGAACAATTACACCGTCGAGTCTCAGTGCAGACGATTTATTGTTCAAGTAGAAGTATGGGCTCGGCTCCGCTCGGCTCCTCCGACGCTCCTCCATCAGTCTGGGTTTGACATCATCATCGTGCGATTGGGCTGTGAGTGACAGACTGTCACGGAGTGTCCAACCGAGACGCATCTCGAAATCTGATTTGAGAGAGAGATTTTAAATCACCTCCAAGTACGGTGCGGATCTGAAATGCAATAATCCCCAGTTCAAAGTTCTGAAATCAATCTGGATTAAAATGTCTGAGAGATGCGTTTACTTGTCATGCAGAAGGTCTCATCCTTGAATAATAATGCATATTGTGGTTATTTGCATGAGAAATACGAAAATGAAAAAAATATTTTCAGTGAAAATTTGGGCTAAATTAAGTGTTTGAATTACAAATTGAAAGTTGCATTACTTTTACTTTAAAAACTCACCAAATGACAGATAGCACCACTTTGATGTTTGTTTGTTGTGAAACAATATTAAGCAGTATTCGAGTTGTGAAAGGAAACTTGACGGTCGGATGTGACTGAAGAACAGAACCCATTCCTGGATAGAAACTGGCATTACTCGTCTATAACCTTCTGTTTTTGCCCTTTTTTTAGAGGAATAAAATGGAATGCCCCCTCCAAACGGTGAAAATACTCATGTCTTTGTTCACTCTAGCAATAATAATCACTGAACTATTTATGGGCAATTCCTGCAAGTAGAACAGAATAAAAACTTTTAGCTTTCCATTCTGTGGAATGAGTTCAAATGCGAAGGACGTGAACAGAAAAAAATAAGCAAAGGAAGTTGAGAAATCTTATAATGTCTCATGTTCTGGTTTCCAGGTTGCACGGTAGCAGGACAGGCTCCGTCTGCCCCCTCCCCCCCAAAGCCACGACCCGGGCCCGCAGCAGTCACTATAGCGCCGGACTCCGAGGACAGCGAACGCACCGTCAGATCCTGCAAGGAACAGTACAGGTTTAATTAGGTATCTCCCGGATGAGCGTTAAACCGCAGGAACTCATTATTTTTCATTTGTTTTGGCTTGAAAGCAGTTTTTATTTGGGGTTAATTGCAAGCAGAGAACAATCTATTAGCAATGCACTCATGGTAAAATCACGTAGCCCCCCCCCCCCCCCGGCCTCCTTCCCCGCAGCTGCTGCAAAAGCCTCCATCATTGTTTCAGCGCTTGATATGCTGAGCACATCGAGAAGGACTCAATCAAAGTTTGGATAGGCCCTGCTGGCAGAAACTCACAATGAGATTTTGTGGATTTTCAGGAGGCAGAATGTGAATCCATTCATTGACTCTCTGACGACCAGCAGACGACCGGCCGTAGGCGCCGAGACATTTATGGTTATGTAGCACTCGCCGGCATCGCCGAGCTTTTGTAAGGAGGCCACGTCCCTTTGGGCTATGCTCCTTACCGGTTGGAGGCACTCTTACAAAACGCATGAACGCTCGCAAGGGCTGTTTTTCAACCTCTGGACAGGCCGCCCACCTGCAAGGCAGCGATGGAACGCACACGAGCATGAAGTGCGGATGCAAAAACAAGGACTGTGTGAAATGCTAATGACGGGGCGACGTTTAGGAGTATTTACTTTATGCTTTTGTTTGCGCTCCTGTGGAGGGAGTTCTGCTTGTAGTAACGATGGGGGAGCATTAGAGATTCGCTGCCTTGAATAAATGGTAGCCGCTAACGGAACAGAACGGTTCCCATTATAGCCACTTCATCAGCTCCACTTTTAACATGAATAATAATCCTTCTGCTTCAACCCCCCCCCCCCCCGATAGTCTCCCTTTTTTTTTTTTTTTTTTATCTTTTGACTCCAGTCGGACACTTTGTATTTTACCTTTGCAATGTCGGGACATTTCATGCCAACACAAACAGCGCGAGTGCAAATAATCCCTTCTGTGGCATCAGACTTGAATGGGCGCCCCCACGCTGTGCCGGTTTAAAGCGGCTGACTTTTAAGCAGTTCGCTCTCCATTCACTTAAAGCACTTCCCCTTCGGGATTGTTTTGCTGACACGACTCGACTCTGAGCCGCGACGCGGTCAGAGGGGATTTTATGCAAATCCTGAACATTCAAGTTCAGCTATAACAACTGAATGTCATCAAAAAGACAAAACGAAAGTGGCTGCTTATACAATGCTGGCGATTATAACGATATCAATCAATGACGTCTTCCCCTTCTATTGATCAATGCGCCCGTGGTGATCAATGGAGCTGCTGGAGTAAATTGAAAGTTTGATGCGTCACACTGCTGCAAACCTGCAGTCAAGCTAATGACAGTCTCAGCAACACAATCTGACATGAGAGTAACGCGCCGCTTACAGAACACCTAAAGCGCTGCACTGACCTGCACTTCAACTGTGGCTGTATGTATTATTTAAGAAGCGTCAGAAGTGCTCGGCATATCATTCCCCATGTTTAAACCTTTGAACCGTGTCTGTAGCAGGAGTGCCAGAAAACACACTCAGAGCCCAGCGTCCCCGATGTGATCTGCAGCTTTAGTGCAGCTCATGCTGTTTTTTATTCTTCATTTGTTTGGTTTATTCTGTGTTCCTCTGTTTTCCTCCTTATTCCTGTCTCTGTTTCTTTAAATGTGGTGGGCGTGGCAGCTCAGGGCGGATTGGCTGAGCCAAACGAGACACACCTGATCCTCATCCCTCATCAACCCTGAGGCCTCGGATGCTGCTTGTCTGGCATTCTGTTCCTGTTTCCTCGTGTCGTCCTCTGGTTCCTGTCTTTGTTTGGCGACGCCCGTCCGACTTCTGACACGTACAGGCTGTGCATTTCTGTTTTACAGCCGGCCCTCACGTTCTGAAGACACCCCGTCGCAAAGGGACTTCGGTGTTAAATGAAACCCCCCGTTGATTGACAACTTGGCTAACATTTTGTTAGCGATGTGCTGGCAATGCTTTCGGGGTGTATCCTGCCTCTCGCCCAAAGAAAAGCTGGGATAGACTCCAGCAAGACCCGTAACCCACAAGGCGGATACAGTGGACATGAAAATGAACAAATTAGTTAATATTTATATATAAATAAGTTTATATTTGCATATGTATAGAGCATTTATCCTGTTTGTACTCACTCAACTCTGCAGCCGGTGCATTCCACTCATCGTCACAGCGATTCCTCGTCGCTTTTAAATTTCCGAAAGCCCGTCGTAACTCCGAGTCTTCATTAAACGAGTACGTCATTAAGTGAGGACCATCTGAATTTATTA
Source organism: Brachionichthys hirsutus (assembly GCF_040956055.1). Taxonomy (NCBI): domain Eukaryota; kingdom Metazoa; phylum Chordata; class Actinopteri; order Lophiiformes; family Brachionichthyidae; genus Brachionichthys; species Brachionichthys hirsutus. Next base: position 13,982,947 of record NC_090898.1, read on the forward strand.
TTAGTGATGCCAGTTCATCCTTTGCTGTTTTAAAAATATATATATTTTGGGTTTTTTGTTTGGTGGTGTATTTCTGATGTTGGTTTTTTTGTGACACCCGCCCGTCCTTCTGTGTTTTTTGAGATTTAGGATTTTTGTTAGAAACATATTATTGGGCTGTTTTCCTCTGCCTGCCGTCTGCCTCTTAGTGTCCACACACTCAGCATCAGACTTTAGAAAATCTGAAGACGTGCCCTTGAGAGCTCAAAAATCACCATCAAATTAAACTAACTATAGTAATAATAATATAATATAATCACCAGTTGCAGCTCTTAAGTTTAAAATATTCTTTATACGGCTCTATTTAAACCCCTAGTGAAGGCAGAAAAAGTATCTTAAGCATCAAATATTTGAGTGTTTAATCCCCTGTAGGCAAATGGTTGTCAAATTTGTATCATGCTAGAGATGTTTAGTGACTTGGATTGAAAATAAAGGTCACACAGAGGAGTTAGTTCGATGTATTGAAAATTAAACTCCGACTTAAACTTAACGATACCCCGCCTGTCTGCCCATCTCGTATTTAAGTATTCATGTTATGCAGAAATGCAAACCTCATAGATGTTAAAGGCTCCAAGAGTCCCTGAATGTTCTTAAACGTAGATAATCTGAGTCGAGCTACCTTTTTCTTCCCAGACTACGCAGAAGCTGCAAAAACATAAAAGATAAAGCCACCGGGAGTTAAACTGAAGAAGTTGGTGTGTGACTTCCTTTTCTCACCATGCTTACACGCTTCTTTTTTTAAACATGGCGTTTTATTTCATTTCATTGCTGCATATTTTACACGTGTTTTGCCTGATGGCTGTTTATCACTTGTCTCAATGTGCCACTGCTTCTTAACTGCTTCTTTGTTTAGCCATAGGTTGTCAGAGAAGAGGTTTTATTGTTCAAATTTGAGCTTTAAAAAAAAGAAAAGTTTCAAATGAGGTACCATCTTTCGTTTACACCTACCGGAGTTTATACCAACAAGCGCCATCCAATGTTCGCCGAAATATTCGGGGAGCACATCTCGATTTTCTTTTTCAAAGGAAGCGATGTGACATTCATTAGTGATCTTTCCGATGCGTCTCAGACCAACTCTGTGATTCATACACATTCACGGCGCTTTCCTGGTAAAGTAAAGAAATCTGTGGCGTGCTATCTCTTAATCTGCAGGAAAAAACTCAAAGCCAGTCTAAAGAGCTTGATCTCCGCTCCGTGCAAATTGAGTAGAAACCCTCTGAGCACCTGTCATCATTCACGACTTCAAATAAATGTCATGTCCTAAATTCAAAACGAAAGTCAGGAAAAAAAAAGCAGGAAGATGAGATTTGAAGAAGCTTCCGCTTATTAGAAAATAAAAAATAATAAATGTCATTCAAAAAGAACAATTTTGAGCACTTCTCACATTCACAAACGCATTTCTGGTTTATTTGATATCGGTTTGCAGGTGAAATGCAGTCGGACACCTCCTCTCTCTTGTGACTGTCTACTGGGGGCACTATTTTATGTTCACTAATAGAAAAAAATGTCCTGGGGCGCATGAAACGCATAATGGAAATTCTCCCTCTAACAACTTTTTCCTCATATGGAGTTGACACTTGCAATAAAAAAGTAAACACGATTCTCCTGCCCCCCCTCTCATTCTGTATATGTGTGCGTGTGTGTGTGTCTGGACTAAATTAGCCTTCCTTAATTTACTGCAGGCTACCATATAGACAACTCAGAGCAATCGAGTGAAAGTAGTTTGGTTATGGTTGAGCGGTTTCGTCTATTTGCTTTGCCGTTATGCATACATACTGTCTTCAATGGCGATGACGTCTTCACCTAATTAAAGCAGAGGGCTGATTGATTAGAGTTTATTGAACAAACATTAGTTGCACAATATTAATGTCATTGGCGGCGCGGCATTCGTTCATATGTGTTCATGTCTTAACGCTCTGCTTCAGAGGGATGAAACAGACGCGTAGGAAGGCATGCCGATCTTGCACTGAGGATTCTGCTGGCTGCAGAATGTTTAAATTCAATGCCTTCAAGTGAAAACACAACCCCCCTGTAGGTTGTGTTTTCACTTGGAGGCATTACAGTATTTATTTGTTGCTATGCTTATCGGTTAGGAGACACCGATACAGATTTTCCTGAATCTTGGTGGGAGGTTTTGAAGTGTGACAGGGAAGAAAAGGTAAACGTTGAGGGAGAGCCAGGGAATAAATAAATAAATTAATTAATTCTTAACCTTTAACAATGGCGTTTTCACTACCTCCGCTTTTAACAGATTTTGATTACAGTTGGTAGAAGGGTTGGGCTCTTATGCTGCTGGGCTTATTACCATAAAACTGGGCACATGTGCCAAAGAGGAGCCTATTACGTTTTGGAGAGAATCCAGAAAAGAGGAGAGACTCTTGAACTTTTTCCACTTCCTTCAATAACTTATTGTTTTTCTCAGCGTTTTTATCAATTGGGCATAAAACTTGAGTGAAATCCAAGAAATTCAGTGCGAAAAAAAATGGAACGGTTGAATTCTGGAGTAGATCCATTAGGATTTAATGGATTTAAAATTACTGTTAGGACTGCTCGATTGAGGACCCGCCCAGTTTTTATGTTTCTTTAATTTCAAAAAGTTTGATTGCATTACCGTCCTCTCTCTCTGATATCCAGCAGGCTGCTGAGTGTTCATGTGTTCAACCATCCAATTAGGCCAGTCTAGTTTACCAAACTACTTTTAAGTGTCTTGTACGGGTAATTGTGATTTACTGTCCGAGGGTGAGGTCGCAAAAAAGATAACCAACAGCGAGGGGTTTGGGCACGAGTCGGTCGCTGCTCGCTTTACGTCCTCGGTCTCAGCAGACGATCCTCATATCCTGTCACCATCTGCCACGAAGCAAAGAGGAACGACAAATCTCAAATCGACAATGTTTATGTTCTTATAACTCTAATTTGTATGTGAGATGTGTTACGACCCCGACCTCATCGTCTGGGGTCGATAATGTTGCATAGGACATTAAAGAGGAACTTCATTAGGCGACACGCACAATTGCCCACCAGTGGATTTCTAATCGTGCAATTAAAAGCAGCTTTTGTGCTTTGATTTTCCAGAAAATTGCCCATGTTTATGCTTTTTCTTTTGGTGCAAGTATCACAAAGAAGCAGAGCGCTTTGTCTCGCTCTCTTCATGGATGTATAAAAGCTGCAGGTTTGTGTGTCAGTTGGATGCACACACCTCATTCACGCTAACTGGAGTTACCAGTTCATCTGTGTTGCACGATGTCGGTGGGAGGAAGGCAGGAATCCAAACGTCCGTACCCAAGGCGGAGCTTTATATCTGCCCTACGATTCGGATCCTCTCTAAATTTTATGTGTTTTTTTCAATCAAGCAGGACCACAAATCTGACTTACATGGTAGAGATGGGAATTTAAGACATTGAAACATCAACTTTACTTCCGTTGCACTTTTTTCAATCGAGCAACTTCAGTTAGGTTGAACCTGTTAACTCTCTAGTTTAGGATTTCTTTATACATTGCAAGGCTTTTATCAATCACGCTTTAAACTATGTGTCAGATTGCCATGAAACGGGGTGAACGAGTTAACAAGGTCTCAAAGGATCAACCCATGAAAGTTTCTTTTATTGTCTGAAAAGCCCGAGGGCAGCCATTTAGCTCAAAGGAATACAAACAGATTTAGATGAAGGTTTTTATCAAAGATAGGCGATGTGGATCGGAACAGGGGAATTACATTTTTGGACAAATTCGCCCGTCGGTCGGGTAAAGGCTGGCTCTAGTGAAACAGCTGTTTCACACTAAAAGTCATGGATTCAAGTCCTGGGTGTGTGCTTTCATGTTGGATTAAATCTAAACGCAGCCGTTGCATATAAATAGGAATGTAACTCGGGGGGGGGTTATGGTTTTCTCCAAACACGGTCTCCAAACGCTCTTGTTAACATAGAGATCCATTCATTCGCAACCAGTCTAGTTGACGTTATTTTATTCATTAGAAAAACACATTTGATTCGGGCTCAGGATTTGTCAGATGAGAATTCCACCTTGTGAGTCAAACAAACCAGTAATAATAATAATCCCAGCCTGGAGGCTCTCCCATATCATGAGTCCCTTCATCTGATCTGTTAGGCCTGTATACCTGAAGCGACTGTGTTCTACATGCGCTATCGTTCACAATAGCTTGACAAATCAAGCTCATTTTTAATTCACGGCTGCCTTTCTCACACAGAGATGAATCCTCTCCCCATGTGTAAGGAGAAAAACAAGCCTCCGCTTATTCCTCTCCCATCCCCGGAAATGATTTTGCCTATACCTGGATCATTTGGAATTTCAGCGAAGGTTTCAATTTCACATTTTTCTTGGGCATTTGGGTGATGCTGTCACCGTTAGCATCGCGGCGTTGCTTAAACTCACCCTTTTCCGGAACATATGGCTGAGAGACACTTGTCACGTTCGTTTCCAGACAACGACGTCACGCTCACGGCAGGCCGCAACCTATTTAAATCACAGCACCTGGTAAATTAACATTTTGTTTGAGCATGATTCAATTAGGATGGAATTTCCAATCCCTCTGATTTAATTACTTTCCCGCATTTGTCAGCATGAATATCTGCAGAAATGAGTGTACAAAAACACAGAATATGCCTCAGCGCTGGCCTGACGTAATTCGATATAAACCCGTGCTGTTGTCGTTGTAAGTCTGCCTGTGTTTGCTTTGTGCGATCAAGTTGTTATTCCTTTGTGGGGACAGGTCTGGCGACATGAAAGTCCTGGTGTTCCCTGCATGAATCATTTAGAAGCCTGAGGAGGAGGGGGGAAAAGGAGAACGAGGCACCTGATGTCAACTTTAATTAGAATCGAGTTTAGTCCGCTTTACCTTGACTGTGAAATCCCAGAATCCTGCAGGGCTATATCGGAGACAGTTCTCGGTTACAGGATGTGATTAGACTGCATATATTTATTTTTTTACGGTTGTTCAGTGCCACATAAAATAACTACAAATACGAGTAAATAACTTTTATATTGTTAAATGCTCTGTGCATATTGTGTACATGTACATGGCTAGCAAGTACTTGCATTGAAATCCAAGGGAAATCAAAGGTGAAAAAAAAAGGCATCTAGTGATGATTTCCTGGCACGGACAATTATCAATGTGTGCGGATTCCGTCTTGATCGGAGTTATTTTACACTTAACACCACATCATCATATCCTGTTGCCTTGAGTTGCGGCGTGATATTCGTGGAAACAGAGCAGCCTTTTTCCAAGTACTGAGAAGACCATGACTAGATTGAGCGTTTTGAAAGTGTGTGTGTGTGTTGTTGTGTGAATGCGTGTCTTATAAAGAACAAACCCATGGGAGTCTCAATTCCCAGGACGTCCCCGGTGCATCACAAAAAGAAGTCAGGGCGCATCATTCTCATCACTCGTGTCTTATTTCTCACAGTTCTGCAGCTTGATGTGAGATATCAGAGCCTAGAGAGCTGCTCAAAAGACTGACTGACAAAGGGAGGCTGCTTGCCGCCATATCGCACATATTATGCCCATTTAGCAATCCCATGTTGAACAAAAATGTCTTGAAATCGCAATAGCCCGAAGCAAATAAGCCGAGCATTTCCATGTATTCATACAGCTGCTCACGGACGTCACCGCGCTGCCTCGACAAAAGGTGCAATTGTAGTACAATGGATGATGGACACTCGGATGGAGTTTGGCATCTGTGTTTATGCAGCATGATGCACAGCGCAGATGGATCCAAAAGAGAGGATGTGCAAGGGCAGAAGCGCAGCAGGGAAATACGGAATACATGCCAGATGTCGATTAATTCACTATTGATCGCTAATACTCACCTGGATTTACTGTTGAATGTCTCTCTCATTACTAAACATGGTTGTCTGTCCTCATTAAATTTGATTAGATCAAATTCACTCCCTGCATGTTAATGGCTGTTGCTGTTGCGACAAACGGCAAGTAACAACTGAGGCCGACTTTCTTAGCATGTGTTTCACTGATGATCCAGTTTAGCCATACTTCATACCTCCTTTTGAGGTTTTAGTAGCCACATTTTTGATTCTACATATCCTTATTTCACTCTTTAATTCGGTTAAAAGCAGGAGTGTTCCATATGTAAACTTCTGTGGAGAGTAAATAGCCCATTATTTAACAAATGTTTTTAGCTGTAGAGCTGCTAGCTGGCAGATTGTGTTGCCTCTGGAACGAGAAACACGTCCTCAAACCTAGCCGCTAGCAAAGATGCACTCAGAACAGCTACAGCAACAATGGCTTTAATGAAATATCAGCACATATCAATAGATGGCTTCAGAAAAAAACAATTTCATTTTTTGAATGATTTGACACTAATAAGGCATTTCAAGTATCGATAACAACCTACTCGTTACATTTTTGGTGGATCAATCCATTTCGGGTTAGCTGACATGTCACCAAGTTGGACTGGCAACGCCATTTAAGAGGTTTATTGAACACACATGAGTACCATACACACAAATGGTCAAATGTACAGCATCGAGACACGCAAAGTTTTGTTTTACTTCCCTCACAGTGTGTCTGTTTCATCCTAAAACGTCGCACCCTTGAACTTTGGCTGTGTTGTGGGTACAAAGAGGGAAGAGCAAGACAGCGTTCAGGGACTTCATCACGAAAAATACAGCTCATGTACACAAGAGAGGACAAACAATTTATGTACAGTATTTTCTTCTTACAATGTTTGAAAAAGAAAAAAACCTGAGGGCTGGCAACTACTGGACGTACTCCATGTCATGTGACATAATCCTCCCCTGCTTTGTGCTCCATAGTGAACATCTGTCTGACTGATGTCTGAGTCGGGGTGTCAGACGCGCTCCAGATATTAATCCAAATACACTTTCACATTCCTCCCCAAAGTTATATAAAAAAAATAATGATGAAAATATATTCATTATAAGGTTATGATGGAGTTCCCCCGCAGGCAGCTCGGAGCGTCAGTGTATGCTCAGTAGCCTTGAGACGGATGTGCTTTGTATTCTACATCTTTTTACACTTTAATCTGAGAAGTGTCCACATTTCTTAAAGCGACAATCGGTTCGTTGTCTTTGTGATAATTGGTCCTGTGACGGCGCTGAAATGAGAAGGAGACACATTCCGAATGGTGTGAATACAGCAAAAATATAGATGCCCCCCCCCCAACCTTTTTTTTTAAAGGCTTTTCCATTAAATCAGCCAAGACAAATGAATTAGCATACTGTATCCTGACATAAATGAGAGAGGCTGACCTGCAGATTAACCTGTGCACCGGAGGCGGTTCCTTGGTTCCTTACTGCAGAATGTTAATATGTTGATGTTGTGTATGGCTGAGTGTTCTGGTGGGAAAAAGAAGGAGGAAAGGGATGTAAAATTCAATCCCAGTAGCTGTTCCGTTTAATGCCACAACCGGTATTCCAGCGCTGCGGATTTCTCTCCCACTCTTTATTTCCCGTGGTCAAGAGAGGTTATCTTACCCTTGTGGTTTTGATCTTGTTGCCGGCGTAGCACATCCAGCCTGAGTTGTCAGGGAGCGTCTTGCATTCTTCCCCCTCCAGGCAAGGCTCCATCTCACACCACCACTTCCCAATTACTATGGATGCTGCAGGCAATGAAGACAAGAATGCAAAATCAGAGAACACAGTTCGTAGATTGATGGCCATTAGGCTGGAGTGTTGAATCCCAAATATCAAATGTCAAAAAGTAGCGTGAGTAATTTCACTGCGTGTGTCCTGTGTATACGCATTAGAGGACACTTGGAATACCGGTGCTTATCACAATTTGGTTTCTTTGTAAGATGCCGATGTAGATGAATGCAGAGGGCGGGATCGAGCCTTTTCATTGAGTGAGCGGATCGTTGGGTTTGACTGCGTCTCAACTTTAATGCAAGCCACATTTCTGATGTCAAAAAAGAAAATTGCCTTAAATACAGGGTAAGTAGACATAAATGGTTTGCAATGCGTGACAGAGGAAAAGGATCTGTCAGAGCTGACACTGAGAGACCTCCGTTTGCCTAGTCCGCCGCGAGATTGAAGTAATATTTGCAAAAGGGCTTAAGATAAAAGCTTCAGGTGAGAGATTTTGTGTTTTAGTGGCATCAGAGCGGAGCACATAATCCCTTTCTTTCAGTGTTGAACCTGCGTAGCAGATGCATGTCAAAGCATGTGTAAAAAAAAAGAAAACATGAAATATCTAATCAAAAATTCTTCTCCTTTATGTTAGCTCGGTCTCTCCTGAGGTTGCGCGGCATTCATCGGTCGTGTACGGCTGACCCTGAACGCACCTTCTACTCTCCGTCTAAAAGAGAATATGAATGTGACATTATCCCAGGCAATGTTAATCTTATCTGGGCCACGGAATTTCACGGGTGACTGAGACTTTTACTTAAGCAAATCGCTGAATCTTTTCAAAACATAGCAATTTTGTCAGGCTTTTTTTTTTCCTATTTCTTTTTTAGATGTCGAGATGAATTTAATATAGAAACGATTAATTTCTCTGCAATGCAAGCACATCCACGTACGCCATTGAGACATCATTGCAGTACCTGCTCTTTTTTTTTATTCCTATACTCACCGTCGACGCATGAAGGTCTGTTTCTGGTGGTTCCGGCCACTTTCCCTGGCAGACAGGAACACTTGACTGTCTGCGACCTCTCCTCAATGCGATTCTTATTACAGCATCTGTGAGCAGCAATTACTTCACATGTGCCGCCCTCTGATAAGGAAGACAAAGAAGGAGAGAGAATCAGACAACAAACAACATTAAGCCAGCGCCTCGGGGGGCGCTCAAACCGAGCCGCATTTTCCTTTCTGAGGAATTTATGGCTAAACACAGACGGACATCAGTATCGGAAACAAAGTCTCGTCTGTGTTTTATGTTATGAATCGTTTTTACACAACATAATGTTGATTAAAACATCAGAAATAGTCCTAAAATCATTGATGTTTTTACCATTAATATTGGAGTCAAGCATACCAGATGCGCTCTTGCTGCTCACCTCAGTTATATTTCACTCAAATTAAATTTCTTTATGGAAACTTGACTGATCACTGATTTCTGATGCTTTATAAACCAAACAATTAATTGGTTGATTGGTCACTTTGTTTCTTGGAATAAAATAACTGGAAAACATAACCCATTTGTTGTAAGCAAGAATAATTGTGCGTTATATGCTATGAATGAGCAAGGCCCCTGCAGCATGTTGAAATGTAAAATGCCGATGAAGAGTCGTGTGAGATTGGGCGAACAAAAAAAGACGCGTAATCGCCGTCTGGGAGGCCTGCTATAGGGTGAGCATGAATACCAACACTGGCTGCACCATGCAATTATCACCAAATGACTGACTGCGCCCTGAAGGATGAGCGGACGGGACAGAGTCCACTGAAACCACGGCCGCCGGTCTCTCTGGCTGCGATCAGACGCCTTACATATGCCGGTTGTGCAGCAAAGAACCATCTGACAATTACACCCATCAGCGTGACACGAGATCAGGGAGGTTGTAGAGAGAGAGAGAGGAGAGCGAGGGAGAGAGACAGAGGAGGAGAGAGAGAGTTTGTGGTACATTGCCAGAAGAGTGATTTGTAATGTATGACAATGAGCTGCAGGTTTGTGGAACGTGTTGAGACTGGATTTGCATATTTTGCTTCAAGACGTTTGAATATTTTAGCTTGTGAAGCTGACATTTGACTCGATACTTGGAACATGAAAGTTGGCAAAGGCTCATTTTTGTGATGATATATATACAGATACAGGACCTGAAAGATGTGATCTCTCTTTTGACTGATTCTTAATAGCGTATCTTTATTTTATTTAGATCTGCAGCTTATAAATTGGTTGAATAAAAAAGCTAATTGAAGACAGTGGTAGATAGAAAGACATTAAGTGTGGTTGGTATGATAAATATTGAAATACAATACTATTGCAAAACTATAAATATGTGTTTATTTGAAATACTGCATATGGAGTATTGTTTTAATTCAGATACTGATAAACATGAGAACAATCTGCTAATGTGATTAACTCAATTACATCTTTAATCAATTGACACCACTACCGTAAAAAAAGTATTTAATGATTAAATGTAAATATACTGGTTATAAACTTACAAAGGGAACTTTTTAATGTATTTTATCTTCAGAAAAATATTCCAACATAAAACCACATTCTGAGGTGACTCGCCAGGGGTGAAGCGAACGTGATCGCTCTTCTTACTACCGGTATTAGTAAACTGATCACTATTTATAAATGATTTACAATTAGCAGAGATGCTAATTAGCATGCATTATTTACTATTTATTTAATTCTTATTTAGATTTCTGGTTTCATCCAACCAGCAGCCCATAACTCAAGGACATTCAGATTACTGTTACACATGACACTAAACTGACTTTGATTATTGTTGCAGAATAATTGGCAATCAGTTGATGAACTAGAAAAGCACTCAGAGAGCCCAGACCTCCGCCAAGCAGCTCATTCCCCTCATAATTGAATTTACACTGTCCACATGGTCTGATCTGGATCATCAGCAAAATGTTCTAAATTGTTCTTGGTGTCTTTAGACACCAACCATGAAAAGTAAGTGAATCGGAGTTGATTTTTTTAATACATAAATGGAGTTTTCAATGTTAAAATATATCTATTTTTTTAGTGGACTCATTCTGGATCAGATCCAGAAGACATGATAGTTCATATTGGAACCCCTTTATGACTGTGATTTTTGGTGAGTGAATATTCATTTTTGGAAAAAGCCTCCATTATAAGTAAATGGGAAAATCCAGCTTTTTTTTGTATCCAGACGGGTATCTGGATCTAAGTTAGACCAAGATCCGTCTTCACATACACTGTTGAAACTCTAAGCTGCTTGGCGGAGGTAACAAACCATTACATTAGTGAATCTGTTGAAAACAGATGCATTTTTTTGGTGTCTATTTAGCCAGTCGATTTTTAAATATCTAATATTTGGTTACAAGATTGGACAGGTTGTTGCTGCATTGAGTAAAATATTTGGTCAGTCCACAATTTCAAATGAGACAAGCAAAGTCGTAAAGTCAATTCAATTTAAAAAAAAAAAAGATGGCGAGCAAAGGAGGGAGGGAGAGAGAGATGGAGAAATGGGAGTTCAATTTTGGAAATAATTGAGCCATCATACGAGCTCCTGTGGGGATTAACCAAAGCTCCCTCACTTGACCCACTGAATAGAGGTAGATCAGTTGCCTCGGCTCGCTCTCCATTCTCTTCATTTCCATCACAATAAAAGCTCCTCATCTTATTTTATGCGCATAAATCCTCAAGAGAAGTCAGGATAAGATTGCGATTTGATTGCGTCTGTGCGGCGCCTAATTGTAAATCTTCCCGTGCTGCAGTTAAACGATGAGTATTAATTAAACAGATCCAATGTCAAGTTGGCGATCGCCTAAGTGAGTTTTAGGAAACGGAATTCGCAGCTAATTGGGAAGCCATCGCCGTTTCTTGAGGTTGTCATGACTCCTGGCTCTGTATTCCAGAGAACATCAACAGCCTTTGGATTAACTGAATAATATCCTGATCCTGTGGCTGGTCTGCAAAAGAGCGCTGCCTGCTGTCTGATGTCTGATGCACTCAACAAAAGGGCATGTCGCCCTAATCGCGATGTACCAGTGGAAGCAGTGGGGCATCATTTGAAAACAACAGCCCACAGGGGTTTGCTCTTCTTAATGCTTCTCCTTAATTGCATAAGACAGCCCCAGATTTCCTCTTTGATCTATTAAAAACGCACTACTCAACAGAATTAACTTGCATTACTCGTTCCTGGCAAAAAAAAAAAAGAGAATGGGGATATTCTATATTTGGAATTCATCACCTCAGAAGAATACATTAAAATCAAATAAAAATGCAAATAAGTGTGAGTATTTCCAACTGGCAGGTGTACCGACTGCCTTTCAACAAAAGCTATAGCCAACGCCGCCGAGCGCTCTTCAAGCTCACCCATGGCTTCGTTCTGCGAGTACAACACGCTGCATGCTCAGAGAGCTCGTCTTTGCATCATGAATATTTCAGAGGGAGATGGAAAATAACATGGCTGAAGAAGAATGCTCCCGTCAGGTGGAGGCTGGAGCCACGCAAGGGTATAATTGTTTTTTTGTATTTTCATTTTCTTCCGTTATCTGTAACTAAAGAACAAAGTCAGTGTACCGATTGACAAACTTCAGTGTGCGATTGTGAGTGTGTGTGTGTGTGTTTGCTTGTGTCGCCTCTCCGGCAGCAGATTGATTGACAGGGAACAAGGGCCACGCTGAGATTGCCATTTGTCGGGTCAGAGGTCACACAGCAGCAGAGGGAACTGCCCCGTTTCCACCGCCATGCTCCGCGCTCCTGACCCTTCATTACAGACGCTGTGGGGAGGCGAGGGGACTGCCAGGCGTCCAGCCGGCGCCCAGTCGGCCCCAGATATTATTTTCAGGTTTAAATAAGCTTAAAAAGTCATAACGTGCTCTAGAAGAGGAGGTGGTTGTGTTGAGCTTTCTTTGGGAGGATTTCTTTCTCTGGATTTGTTTCTTGTTCTGTTTCTGTTGATCTCCCCTGGCTGCTTCCTGAGAACCAGCTACACTTGAAGTGCAGCATTCAGCGCTTTCAACCGGGTTTGTTGATTTGTGCTCACAAGGATTGGTTCCAAAGTGCTGTCATAGGAACACAAATCTTTTCTTCAAAGTAAAGTAGCTTTTTCTCTTCTACCAACACTGTTTTGATGTAAACAAGGCCTTTGTGTTACCAGTTTTCTGGCTTTTTTAACTAATTTTCTTTATTGCCTGCCCTTGTCCATACCCTTTAAAGTGACTTCTTCTTGTAACAGCTGGATTCTACAGGTCCAGGCAGGAGAGTACTGTAATCTGGTCGCCGGTTATATCAGTCAGATGTGATTGATCTCATATACAGTATATATTCTTTGGCCAATGACTATCTTCTATACGGTAGTATAGAATCTATACTGACGCCAGTCTGGGTCAATTGCAGTTCTGACTCTGCCCCTCCCACTCATGTCAAATATCACAACAAGAGGTTTGGTAAATGCTAACGGGTGAAAACCAGAACGTTTTTAGTACAGGAGAAGATGTGTCAGGAAGGAAGCTGAAGAGGAACAGAGTGACCCAGACAGGGCTGAGAGAAAGAGTGAGGAAGAGGAAGAGTGGATTTGAAGTGTTAAAAAGTGACTCACCTGCAGGTAGTGTGTGTGTGTGTGTGTGTTGTGTGCCATGACAATGATGATTATTAATGCAATGTGCGATATCTGCCACTGTTTCTGTAACTTGTGAAGTCACAGTGTCCCTTGACTACAGAATCAAGAACTTGCTAGCATTATTTCCTTAGCATTGCATTGCTAAGCCAATGACGACGATGATGCTGTGAGTCCGGTCCATATTGTATCATCATATTAAGCAAAAGCTGCCTTAGATGCATGAAATGCCATAAAACAGAATCCAGAGCTAATGTACAAAAAACGCACACACACACACACATTGGGTATGTATGTGTGTAATAAAAGATTACATTAATTATAATGAATTCAACATAAGTGCCATCCAATAAAGTATTTAATTGGATAACACTTCACTGAAATGGTATGGTCATTCACTAAATTCAGAGCTACTTAAGTATGCGTAAAATGATATAATTACTACTTTTTTAGGTATAATATTCACATTTAAATTTTGCAAGATGTTGTCTCTGCACATGTGCTGTACTTAAATGAGCACTCAACTATTTTGACCTTCCTATTATTTGGAGGACTTTTCTTGCAGCAGATGACAAGATATTGCCATTTCTGTTCCCCCCAATATGATCCCAAAACGCAGAGTGACATCATCGGGATGACTGGGACATTTGAGTGTTTGCATGTTGCCATGCAATTTCTGTAGCAACTGTTGTCCACTAATTTTATTTGTCGTCTATAGGTAATAATTATAGACTTTTTATTTTTTTTATTTTGCATAACAGCAGCAACAATCCGAATATGATCGTAACACCACAAAACTGTTCATTCCATGATGCAGCTGAAGATTAAAACACTTCTCATGCATGTCGGATTTAAATGTAATGTTCTTTTCATTTTATTAGTATGTATATATACATATATTTTTTTTTTTACATCTACAAGTCGACAACAAACCTCCATCTGATGATGAGGATAATGTGTTATGATGGAAACTTTGAGACCTGAAGCTATGGAAAGGACCCAGCGGTGACATTGATTTAATAACAACATCACTGCTGTATATATTTTACTCGTAAAAACCACAATAATATGAATTTTAAATGCGGAGTTGGAGGACGTGCCGGGCCTTAAGGAGAAGTAGAACCCGCACAAATAAAGCTTGTTTTTCTCAGCGGCTGTTCTCAAGTCCGACAAAGAGGAACGCACAGACTTTGATGATGGTCATTATAGACTGTACAGATCTGTCTCGCAGTTTTCTTTTCATCTGAAGCTACACAAACTGTCACATCCTCGTACTGTGTTGGTTCTCCACGGTAAGAAAAACATTTTGGACTAACTTTGCTCTGTTTTATAGAATCACGGCTTGTTGTTTTTTTTTTTTTCCATTTGTATTTTTATTTTGTCTCTTTATTCATAAGATGAAGATAAATATTTGATATTTCAGCCAAAGAAAGATGGGGAAAAAAGCTGACTATTAATTCTGGACAGTATTTGTTGGCTAGTTCCATCCATCCATCCATTTTCTTCCACGGGTCATGCTGGAGCCAATCCCAGCTTGCTATGGGCGACAGGCGGGGTACACCCCGAATGCGTCGCCATTGCTTGGCTTTTGGACTCATCTCATTTAATGCCGTCAGGCCCGAATCTTCCACAAACACAACTTTATGGCAAATGCATCTCAGACGTTCCCGACATGCTCCCACCCCGGGTCGTAAGACAACACCGATTTGTCACATGCTATCCGACATCACATATACCATCTATGAACGAGGCCTTTCTGCCAAAAAAAAAGCCGCTACATTGCTCGGTTAACATGAACTAGCACTCAAAGACAAATGATGCCTTTGCACAGGACATGAACTCCGGTCTACTGGGTGAGAACTGTGTGTTTGACCTTCAGCCCTCCAGGGACGAGAGAGAGGACGCTGAAGGGTACCGTCTGCATCTGGATGAATCCCCGAAGGACGTGTCGGAAAAACTGGGAGTGAGACTGACTTAGATGATTCCCATTTGATAAGTGTTGAGACAAGGCTAAAACAAATTGAGGTGTTCAGTCTGGACTTATTTTGACGACATTTTTCAGTCTGCCTAGGACTGGCTTCTATTTTATTACACTTAATTATTTGCCTGGGCTTTCTTTTTTCTGTTCATATCTGTATGTATCAGTGTATTAATAGTAAAAAATAATTTAACTGTGACTCAAAAAGGCTTTTAGGAAACACTCTGGCACTCTCCATAATTCCTCATAGAGGGGTCTTTGTTCCGCGTTCCATTCTGTCACATAGAAATTGTGCACTTAGCTGTAATGCTATTATCTACACAAATGATAACACCTGGGATGAGCGGCGCTTCGGCTCCTGGACGGAGGGCGAGTGCCGTCGAGTCCACACCGCGATGAGTCATGCTGGAAGCTCAAACGACACTGCATCAAAATCTGATGATTTAAGGACGGCGAGCCTGGATGAAGCGTCGCCAAACGGTGCGTAGCGGGAACACGTAGCGCCGATTCTGATTTTCCGTGGATCTCAGATTCCTAATGAATGTGAGCAGAGTTCATGTGGGAGCAGCAAACGGTTCTTCAAACATGATGAAACACCAATTGCGCAGAGGAAAATGGCCAGTCTGTCTCAATAGAAATGTCACAATATAATAAGCGTACAATGACTCGCCGTCTAATGTAATGAGGCCAGACTGTGAAGTTTTCTCTGGAGAGGCCGATGCCAGCTGAATGCCATCTGTTCTATCTCCTCGACACAGTGTGGACATGAAAAAATACTATGTGTGCAATTTATTGTGGGATCCTGAATCCTCCATTGTGCGGGTTAAACCAAATAGCAAGCTGGGATATGCTGCAGCAACTCCCGCTACCCCCCCCCCCCAAAGTGGAAAGAAGCAAATGAATGAGTGAATCTAAGCGTTGTTGCAGCAGAGAGAGGAGTCACTAATACATTCCATATGCAAACCAACTGGAGAGCCTGGGGGGGGCTCAATTTAACAGGTAACCTGTCGCTTTCCGGTGAGGGGGTAACACACACACACCTAAGTGACATGTGATGATGTATATTTCATAAATCTGTGAGGAATGAAAAACCGACTGCAAGCTCAGAGTTACAGCTTCATGGAAGTCCCTGCAAACTCACAAGGCCATATTTCCTGTGGTTAATTATTTTGCTGCTTAAAAGTCATTTATAAGAGACAGCAGGGCGCAATGTCCAAGCCACAGCGCCCCAAGCAGCATGCCTGTCACCTTTTAATGGAAAATGCATACAAGGTGACCCATAATAGGCGCCGCCTTCTCCGTGCAAGCTCTCCACAGATACCCAAGTCAGCGGGCTCCAGCCGTTCTGCCGCTGACAGGAAATTGGCTAAGAAAGTCAAATTAATGCAGATGGAAGTGAGAAAGAGGCACAAAATATCTGACTGCATGGTGTCAAATTGAACGACTATTTTGTTTCCCTGCGTTCTGTGAAAAACATCTGACGTCCCTGCAGTACGGTTGTTATTACGGAAAGAAATTCCGGGTTTGAAAGTGAGTGGCATATTGCTCGATAAACCACAAGACAAATTTGTTTTGAGGTTGAAGGAAATGCCGATGACTTGCAGGTTGGTGTAAAAACCGCTCAAGTGAAGTCAACAATTTAAAAATCCTTTGAGAATTAACAGTGCTCAGGAAGGATTAAAAAAAAAAAAAAGAAGATTTTTCTTTTAACAAGCCCATTTTCAATGCAGGGATGCGGGTCTATATCTTCAGTTGAATGCACATGCATACTAGGGAGGGAATCAAAACCATGTGAGGCAAAGAAAACTAGCAATCCCCCCACCCCACCCCACCCACACAAATAGGATTTTGTGACGTACGGCTGGAGGTTTTTGCTTTACCCTAATATTGATGCTGTGCAGATGTGCGATACTTTATGGAAATGCAGAACGCCGCACAGCGTGGAGCTAGCTTTGTTTTGAAGAGCCATGAAGACTGCATGGAACAGAGGAAGCAGCGAGTAATAGGGAGCGAGTTCTGCATTTGCATGTGAGCCTCAAAGCCCGTCGTCTCTGTTGTCACACACAACGCAAGCCCGGCACACTGCAAGACTGGTCCCGATGAAGGGCATTAAACGCTACAGACCCGCACGTGAAAGGTGCCTGTGGTTATTTGTTTTTTTATGACAGAGATGCAAGGCTTTTTGAGCATGACAGTGACTGTACAACAGCCATCGCACAGCTTTCATATCCATTAAACACACGCAAAAGGCACTCCAGCTTGGGTTTTTCTTTCCTCTTCCAGGGAAAGCTAACGTCTTTTTGAAGAATAGGCAAACAGAGAAAATGCAGTGCAAAAATACATCTCCCATCAGTGAGACCATTCATTTTTAAATGTCAGGTTCTATCTGTCCATCATTTTTGCTCCCCTTTTCCCAACTGGCAAATGTCCAGAACTGCTTTTTGATATATATATATATATATATTTATTTCTTTTTTTTACATCGCCTGCGTGATGAAAGAGTTCTATTCAGGGAGAAGAAAAGGGAACAGAGATAAAGTCAAGTCAGAGAGTCTTTAGATAACAGCAGCTTGCCTCTGATGTGACTGCTTGCCCCCTCGCTGCCAGCCTGATCATCTAAGCAGCCTGCCTGCAGTATGTAAACTGTGCAATAATGCATAATACAAAGGCAAAATGACCTTTCATGCTGTATGACATGCACTCTGAAGCTGCTCCACAGGGGTGCCGGTGTGATTATGCACCACCTGCCATCTGAAATTGGCAGAAGCGGGTCCCGTTCAGCAGATTGTGTTGCACGATGAAAATGTTCACGTCTTATTCCTATATCAGCCAAAGGTGCAGAACATCAGCATGTATAGTTAAGAAGACATTGTAGATATGCTTCCTTTTTACTAGCAGGGGAGAATAATAGGAGTGGCTTTTTATTCTTATGTTAAGTTGCACAGCGAGCATTAAATGGTCAGTGAATCCCTCCATCATGTTGTTCAGAGAGAAAATATTATTTTATTCAAAGCGTACAAATGCCAGACGTCTTGTAGCACAGCGAGGAAATATGAGCGCAGGAAAAAAGACATGTGCAATCGAGCCGTCTTTTAAGCCTGGTATTAATTACTTTGCTTATTTCTCCCCCCCCCCTGGAACCAATTAGCAAGTTGAGATGCTTCTTTTCAGTTTAATGAGGTCTAAGTAATGATAATGAATTTTATATTCCTGCCAAACACTTAAAATAGGCGACCGGAGCCACAAAGTCAACGCCATGTGAAATGATCTCTTAAGGATAATTCTCATTTATGTCAGTGATAAAAATCCAAAAATAAAGGAAACTGGGTCACATTTTTTACCACTAAAAATGCAGCCGGTGATTTAATAGAAGTAATCCCTCTTCACGCAGATGCCATTTGGGAATGGCAAGGTGTCGCATAAATCCATACAGACCCAGTTTTAACTAAATGAACAATGTGACACACAAGTGGGTCGCCCAATCTTCAAAACCACAATCTAAATTCCACCAAAAATGTCCGACGGCGAAGCGACAAATTCCAAGTTTGTTGTCTGAGAAGCACGGACGGCCTGAGGATTGCCCCACCCCAAGCGACCCAACGCCTACATGGTGGTTCAAAGGCAAAAATCTCAGTGGGGGGCTTATCAATCCTCAGAACAGAATACGACGGTAACTCTGAGTCCCCCACGGAGACAGCGGTGACGCAGAGCCATCATTAGTTTAACGTTGGTTTTTGCTTTATGGGGATAATATTGGAGTAAACGCTGCAGAAACACACACACACACACACGCACACACAAACCTACAGAGGCTTGTGTAACCTGGTCTCAGCAATTACTGTGGAGTGTGGTGGGATCCTGTCCATTGTGAGGGTTGGTTAGATTTCTTTTGGCACGGAAACAAAGGAAAGAAGGTGGGAATTTTTTCCATGGTCTTATTCAAGAGACATTTGAAGTGCCATCGCTGAGTCAGCGTTTGGAAGGAAATAACGATGCGCAGAGTCCGGTTAGCTTCATACCATTTTAGGGAATTTCCATACCAGATGGACTTCCACAACGTGATTACATGCCGACATAACACTAGGAAGACACAACATTAAATTTTTTATTTAACCCTTTAGCTGATATCACTTTTTGAAAAGGTTGTAACTTAAATATTGTTAGAGACAAAGCCATACTGTAAATGAGAAAAATCATAAGTATGAACCAAAGTTTGTGATGGGAATAAATTAACACATCTATTAATGTGGAAAAGTTCCATTCAAATGCAATCATCATGCAGGAACAAAGATAATCGATAACAAAAATCAAAGCAAAACCAAAAAACCACCACCTTGTCTTGTCATGGACATGAGCAAACCAAAAAAACCAACCGAAGTGGGCAAGATAAAGAACATTCCCAGAGTCAATGAAAACACGGGATCAGCACTGGACAGCTCCATATGTAGTCGGCTATATATGGAGCTGTCCAGGGCTGATCCTGAGCGCCATATGTCGCCGGGGTCAACATTTCAGCACATGCTGGAAAAAATTAAAAAGTTCAAATAACTTTAGTCACCGCTAGCAGATTATTCATTTCCTGACTGCAGCATGTTGCTATTATTATTGCCATGTTGCTGAATTTTTCCATTTGATCAGTTCACTACTTAAGTTACAAACATTGCATATTAAATTGTATAGTTGCAAAAATATATGGATAGATTATTGCTGTTATTATAACATAAATCATTTCAATTGATCAGTTTCAGCAAACCACACTACTCCATCGATCAATAATCAAACTTATTCAAGTAAATATTAAATAAATAAAAAAAAATAATAACAAAAATATCATCCAACACAAGTTATGGCATTAACTTTGTTCAAAACTCTTTTGTCACAGTTGAGAGGGGCAGAACTGCAGTACAACCAACAAATGTGGGCTGTTAAGAACATGTAACGGATGCAGCATTTTAAAAACAAATGTCTGCACACAGCTCTCGCGGGCCACAAAAAATGACTTGACGCGGCCACATTTGGCCACCGGGCCTTGAGTTTGACACATGTGCTGTAGGGTATCTATAGTCAAAAATGACAGCTCTTTATTGACATTAAAATATTCACAATGTATCGATTACGATGGATAAATATTCTGGCCGTTAACAACAATGAGCTTTTAAATGCTAAAAGCAGGGATTAAACATCTGTGACACTTTTAAACTCTGCCCCAGTCTGGCCCCTAAACCTGCATAATTAAAAGTAATTAAAGTTTAACACCGACTGCACCTAACACCGCCATTACACTTTCATTAATATGAAACATTAATGTGATTCATAAACTCTTTTAAGGAGCCTCTAATTCATTTTTCGCCCCTGCGTGCTGTTTGCGCCCGACAACGGTGTCTAATAGCTGAGCGTCGTTTGGACTATTTCTGGATTAAAGCGAACTGAACATTTTCATAAGGAGTTTCAGCGCTAACTATCCCTCAGCTACGCCGCCTGTCACCGCAAACAAATGTAGAAAACTGCTGCCAACTACAAAACAAAAGAACCAACCAACCATAAAAAGGAAAGAGAACAGGGATTTAATGTCTCAGTAATGACCCCAAGAGGATGTTCCACTTCTGGTGGTTTTAAACGATCAACAAATAATACCGATCCCAGGCAAAATGTATCCCACTGTTCAAAGCAGTTATTTCTGAGCTGCAATTCATGGTGCCAGTTCTGTCTTAGTTCACACCACACTCCCGGCGTCCTATCGCCGATTGTCTCTCCGTCTCGCAGGATTGATAACTAAACTTATCTATGTCACGGCGTGTGGTTTTTACAATCAGCATCAATGTGGCATCGCCACTCCTGCTGGCACTTTCTGTTGTTCACAGAGGGTAAGGGTGGCAATGGTGGCAGGAAGTGAAAGTCATGTGACTTCAGTGCTTCATAGTTACACTGATGATGCCCCCACACCACTCATGAGCTGGTGGTGTTGGGGCATTAGCGGCTTAGTGCTATTTGATCTGATCTAAACACTGATTAGGTTAAATCCTTAGTTGGAGTATTGAAGGTTACTTTTATATATCGCAAATTTATAAAATACTATGTGGTACTAAGTAGCAGTAGCCTGGGAAGGATTTTAAATTCACAGAGTTGCCAGGGGGGGGTCGAAATACACAGGTAAAAAAAAAATCATTTTCATTATTGTACCATAAGGCAAAACCCATGGCCTCATCACTGGGATGCATGTCGAGCCGTGAACTTTGTCTGCGCACCGCTTTTATTAATGCTTTGGGATTCTGGCGGAGACAAGAAGCAGCTGGTGCAAGTCTTGAGAGAGAAAGCGTGCTAATTAATTAAGCTGTGGGCCACAGAATTTCATTTTGCATATAAGCGTTGTGACCACAAACCATGGCCCCTGCACAGAATTGGCTGAAAGACTTCAATTAAACATGCTGTTTAAACAAATATCCACAAGCGAGAAGAGCTCTGGCTTGTGAATAATTCATAACCTGGAAGAGGAAATAAATGGGGAAATGTTGAGACGTGAACATCCTCTTTGTAGATATGAGTGTACAGTAAGAACTGGGAATATACTAATAAAAAATATAGTAATGATAATAATAAAAACAAAAAGAGGAAGAAACTGTAGAAGAAGAAGACAACCAAGGAAATAAAGCAAATTACATTTTTCTGTTAAAATACAATACAGCGCTGCCTCTCAGCGCTACAGGAGCAAATAAAGCGCAGCAAATCCACTTTGAAGGCGATTGAGGAAGTTTGTGCCGTTTTTACAGCGTGGTCAGAAGTTCTGCTAACACAACAGCTGCGTGTATCACAACGTCAGAACAAAGTGGGTTCGCTGCTCCCCGGATGGGGAGAGGCCTCGGGCCGAGGCTGCACACGCCACTTCCCATTGGCACTGCAGCGGAGCAGCGATGACACGCGTGAGAGCACGGTTGAGAGGAGGTCTGGAGGAGGGAAGGAGGAAGATGCACGTCAAAATAATGTGCCTCCAGGATGCATTATATAAGGCTATTAAATTGTCAGTGTCTAAAACAGCGCATCGAGGATGCAGCCTTTGTTTGTGACAGACTGAAATCCATTTTTCATGTTATGGTTTCATTGTGAGCTTTTGCTGGCCGAGTGCTTCCTTTTGTTGGAGTGCAGTAGAGAAAAAGTCCTGATCCTCCACTCCCCAATAAGATCACGGAAAGAAGACAAGAGGGACTTTAACGGTCTGTTCGCTCTGCAAAGAAATGAAACGCCGGCTGAGCTCTACATGTGAAGAAGAAAACCCGATATTAAAGTTATTTAGCATTAAAAGCACCTCCACGTGTGATCACTCTCATATCCTTTATTTATTCAGTTTTATTTGGTCTTTTTTTACTTTACTTTTGTGGGTCCTGTGAAAAGCAGATTGAGTAATGAAATCTGCAGCATTGTAAAAACAAAAAGGGGTTAAAATGGAAAAGGAAGAGATCCTGGGGGACCGACGGGGCTGAAACGTGGCGCTAACGATAGCATCCATAGAAGGATGTCACAGTCACGACGGAAGGGGGGTAACGGATATCATACAGAGAAAAATATTCATGACATACGTCTAAATAAATCATATACAGTAGAAACATGTAAGTCGCTTCGCCTCATGTCCTTCATCCTGCCGCTCCGCACGTCACGCGTGCTTCCTTTTTATTTTTCTAATGTTACTTTGCATCAACTGAGTAATTTAATATTGGTTTTATTTTTATTTGTATCGTGAAAATTGTATTGTTAAATGTCGATGATTTATGTACCAAGGACTTTCAACGGAAACAAGACCGCAAGGGCTTTTTTTGAAATGCTCCTTTTAGACAGGATGTTTGACTTTATTTGTACTGTAATACATGCTACTGTGTGACTGTACTTGTACTCTAACATTCTATCTAATAAATATATTCATCATCATCATCCTCTCGGCTATACGTCTTACAGCAACCGGAAGGCCAGTTTTTGTCCTCGCCGTGTGGAGAGCCTTATGGTCTTTCTGTTATGGCCAGATTTGACCCTGAACAGGAGACTGTTGGTGGGAGTGAGTTCACGAGGGAGCAAGGCCACCTCAGGCAGCCACGATCTATTCATTGTCGTCCTCTCGGCTAACACCTCCACATCATGCCCTGCATCATCAATGGCGCTCATTCTTCCACTGGAAATATACTGCGGCAGAATCTTTTGTTACACGCTGAGAGGCTGTTCCTGGAAAAAAATAAAAAATAATAATAATGTGGTACACCTGAAGAAGAATTCTCATGTTTATAGCAGCATTACTGCAATTTTTTAAAATCGATGCGAGGTTGCTGTCAAGTTAAAGGTTCGAGACGAGATTCATAAGGGTCAAGAAAGCACGACCCTTTCACCCCCCCCCCCCCCCCCCACACACACACACACACACACACATTACAGATTCACAACCAACACAATCTGCTCTGTATTTTACATACAGTTCACGCTCTTTGCACCACATAAATACGGCACCTTATGAATCATGCCGTACCGGGAACAGCCCCGAGCGCATCAGCGAGAGAGACAGAGTGGCGAGCAGCAATCCGTAAGTAGAGCCTGGAAAACAGGGCGCTTTGTCCGAATCACTGAGCACACACACACACACACACACACACACACACACACACAGCACCTACTCACGGGTCATCCTGCTAATGGACTTCTGTACAACGAGGCTGCCAATATCTTGTTGCATGAGTGGAAGAGTTGCTTCTCCGCCAAAAATAAATTATTAGTGAGAACACATTTCAGAGAGAGCGGCGATAAATCTGTAATCTTCACGTACTTGTACTTCTTTTCACGCCACAGGTGTTTTTACTCAGAGCCAATAAATTCATCGATTGCTTGTGTAGAAAAGCTATGGAGAACAGCTCGCAGTTTGGCGTTTCCACAAAGTCGCCACACGTGATTGACTTGGGTTTGCCCCAAACGGCGTCCTCCCATAAACACACATTTCCATCGGCGAGGACGCGAGTGACCTCCTGCCCTCTGTAATCTCGATTTCCTCCAGCAATGGCAGTCACCGTGAGCTCGTTGGCATTTTGCCGCCTTCAGTGATTGGCCCACTGGTCTGCAACCAACGGCCTTCCTGCCACCAATTCATGACCCGTCAACCCCAATCCTCCTGCCAATCCAACAGGCCCACGACACACAGCAGGGAACAAATGTCCCAGTGTCAGAATCAATACAGACAGGCCTTCCATCCTCTTCTCATAAAATGTATCCACAAGTGAGAGCTTAGCCATGCAGCGGTAAATGGAATGGCAGGGCATCACCAGAAGACTCAAATTGTTGGCTTTGAACTCTCTGAAAAAAGGTATCTGATCACATTCAAAACAGTAATTCCATTTCCCTTTTGTTGACCAGGACGCCCCCGCTGCGATTTCCCCTTTAAAGTTCTGAAAGTGTTCAACTTCCATGTCCTCTGTCGAGTCCTGACATCGTAATTATTCAGCGTAGCCACAGCTCGCGCCGGCCTCGCGGAAGCAAGAGGCCGAGCCTCGCTGTTCATCTCCTATTCAGTGCAATTTCACGGCAACCACAGCTACACAGATCAAATCAAGATGGAGCAGCGTAGCATGAATATCAGCTGTGATAGCTGGGAAAGGAAAGTGCAAAAAAAATAATAAAGGGCATTCATTTTTCATCTTTTGTTATTCTCAGTGCAGAAAGTTCTCTGGCTATCAGTGCTATAAGTCTCAATGGGAAAACAGCAATTGTGGAAAGCACTCGCTAAAATGCCCGTTTGCTATAGGCCAAGTGATTCACGCACGACAACGGCGAGACAAACCCTCCGAAAGGACTCACCGATCATGTGGACGGTGGTTCGCCCGGGCCTGGTCGCATGGCGCTGTGGGATGGTGTCGGAGAACGTGGCCTGACACAGCTGAATGGCGGTCACCCCGACCCAAAGGCACAGGCAGAACAGCCAGGACATGACAAGACACATCTAAGGACTGGCAGAGGTGGCGTCAGAAAAATACATCATGTTTGCGACCTATGACCTCATCCCATTGCTCCCCCCCCCCCCCCCCCACATAATCCCTGAGTCACAAAAATCATTAGCATGATTATATAAGTATGAGTTCTTCGCCGTTTCGGCTCCCTCGTTTGCCCCGTCTTGTACCCTGAGCCACGACGCCATCCCCGGGGAGTTTCTCCCATGCAGCAAGAGATTCCCCCTGACAGGCTGACTCCCCTTCAACTCCTGCATGAGCCGTTTCTTCTGCCTCCAAACCCAAATCAAACTTAAAGAAAGATGCGATTTTTTTAAAAGCAGCTGGCTGCCGAGGCTTTTCTCTATCTGTCAGAATAATGTGACAGGAATCAAACGCTTCGTAATGTTTCACCATCCTGTTTAGAGAAGAAGAAAAAACAACCCCCCCCAAAAAAAACAAAAAAGAGTGAGGACTACATTGAAGAAGGCTCCTGGTCAAACACGCTGGGTGGCAGTGAGGGCAATCGATGGGGAAATGAACAAATCTTTCGACCCTTTCACACACCTGTTTTATGCACAACAGCACCGCCAGGCATTTAAATGTTCATCTTTTAAAAAATAAATAACTCGTATGCCATTCAAAACATCAGGTTTAAATTCTTTACCATATGATTTTAACATGATGTTGAGTTTACAAGCGCCTGCAAACTTTTATCCAACCTTCAGAAGGAAACGTTGCATAAATGATCGCCATTAAGATTAAATGAGGCGCACACTCTTCAACAATACATTTCCATTCCTTCGACATGAACATTTTGCACCCAAAAGTAGCATCAACATAAATAAAGAATAAATAAAGAACTTGATAAACATGGACAAAACAATTTGCTTTCTTCAATAGGGAAAATGTCAAATCACAGCATGGAAACAGCATTTTCTCTCGACAATGAGACACAGAGTTCCGTTCTGCGTGCAGATTTCACGATTCTCATGTAAATTCAAACTGATTTCATTATTTCCCTTGGTAAATGCCAGTCCTATGCAAAAGGATAAACCTCCCTGACAGTGATGTGATTTTTTTTTTTTTTGCCTAAAGTAGAAAGAGGAAATCTTACCTAAGCAACCCCAAATAAAGAGTGTGTGAATATCTCAACAGAAAGACGTAAATCCATCCATAATGCTGCTCATGCTGCTGCGCATCCAATAAGTGTGACTTTAGCTCTGCGTCCCTTCCTCCACACTTTGATAGCAACAGTCCAGTGATTCACGGATGACCGTCAAGCCGGAATCAGGAAAAAAAAAAAAGATTTACAGCTCTCTCAATTCCACCTTTGAAATATCACTGCTTCCTCTTGAGGATCTGTTCCCACTGACACGCATCTATAGACACGCGCGGCGCGCTGCGCTCCTTAATGAACTGTCGTGGAATCTCTTCTTTCAGCGTCCGCATCCTTCCAGTGAGAGGCAACCTCTGAACAGCGGCGCTCAGCTCGCTGAGTCCCTCCTCAACGCAGCGCGCACTCAGAAACAAATGTTTCACCGTGCGTGCAGCCGCGCCGTGCGTAAAGACGCGATCACACGTCTTAAAGCCAGACTGCCTCTGGATCAGACGGCATGGGGGGGAGGGGAGGGATGATCTGCTCAAATGCATATAGCTCTCATAGCGCTGCATTCACATGACTCATATTTATTTACTTTTAGAAGGGATGTTCTGCTTCTTTTGATGCCGTCCAGGTAAATAACTTTTTTAAAAGTTAGTATGAGAAAGTAAAAGCGTTAAATATCTGGGCAGGAGCCAAGCGAGGAGGGAGAGGAACGAACTCTCAGTCCTCAGCTCACCTCAGATCTGTTAAAGGAGAACATGAAAGAGGGCTGTGGCGTGAAATAATAATACGAATTATAATAATAATAATAATAATGGTAACATTATTATTAATAATAATAATAATAATAATAATAATAACCCTGGACTTAAAGGTAAAGGTAATCTGGAGATGCATTGGGGATCATAGCACAGGAGAGGGTTAGTGAGTCGAATTCAGCACCGATTTGTGAGTGTGGGAAACACTTGTGTTCCTCGTCACCTTGTGCGCTCCACATTTGCATTGTGTCTGTATTTTTTTTTATCACTGACATGCAGTAACATGCCCAAGGCCCGCATCTCACAATGCCATCTCGATGGCATAAAGGTTTTCCGTTTTATTTTGATGGTAGCTCAGGAAGACAGGGAGCCTTCCCAGTTCAGGAAGGAGTGAAAAAAACAACAACCCCCCCCCTACACACACAGTGAGAGGAAAAGCAAGAAACTGCCTGAGATGAGATGTCGACACACAACGACACGGCATTAATGTCTGAGACTTTGGCAGAGTCAACTCTGTGCAGACGGGATTTACAGCAAAGGGGAAAGCCAAATACCATAAATTACTGAGTTATACTGAGCAGAACACTACTTCTCCAAGACCAGCTACTCATTAATTGCTCATAGAGTTTTGGCAATGCTGACACCGTACTTTGGCACAATGGGACTGAACTTCAGACCATCGGATTCAGGGGGAGTTTATCCGGATACAAGGGGGAGCACAGGAGGTGGTGCAGCAGAAGAAAGAATCCTGAAATCATAAATACCATTGACCTTTATTCCCATGGCACATGCAGACAATTATCCAGAACACTTGGAAAATATAGTGCTCATAGAGTCACATTGGGTAGGGGGGGCGGCATAGGATGATAAAAGAAAACCCAGCTTCAGTCGGAAACCGCATGGTGTCCGAGCAAGAATCACCAGTTGACCAATCGTTTTCATTATGAAAAGCATGAAGCTCATACAGATCTTCTGTCATATGGGGAATAGGTCTTTAATCATTAATTAAATTAAAGGATTTTTGACTTTGTTGTGTGTCTTTTTTTGGTGGGACAGGGGATATAAATTCCACTTTAAGGCAAGACCAGAGATAGTACATTTCATGCAGAACGGCAATTCAGTGTGATAGGATAATAAGAATACATGTAGACATAAAATTGTTTTTTTTAGGTGAAATCCCCCCAAAATAATTAAATATTGTCTTTGGGAGTATTTTCAGCGGCATATAGAGCTCTAGTGACCATGTATATTGGATTCACCCAAAATAAACTACAGTGCTTATTTACATGGACACATTAAGAGGAACTGAGTAGAGCAAGTTGTGTTTGCAATGTGTTCTTTATGACTGCGGTCAAAAGCACAGAGGAATAAGCTATATTAGACTTTGGCTCCACAATCAATACTTGAATACTTGATTAATTCAACATTACATAGAATATGTTCATTATAAGATGAAATATAATGGATTTACAGGGGAAACAGAAGGAAAAAGGCTCAAGTCTCAAATATGAAAGTGTGTTGCGCTGCTCTGAGGCAGAATTTAAGTCTAAATTTAGATATCTTTTCCAAAGATATAAACTTTCAAAGACCGACAACCTCTCAGCTGACAAAGACAAAATTGATGATGGAATTACTCTCATTCTAAAAATACAACTGCCACTGAATGTCTGTCTGTCATGTTTGCAGCACAATAAACAAACCAGAAAGGTTCTGCCCTGACCCGCAGAACACCAGTTTCTGTCCGAAGAAGGTTTATGGTCTGTTGATTCAACCGACTCCTCCCTGAGAGGTTCTGACGGCTACTCTCTGAACATCAACCCTAAAAACACGGCGATTCTCGTAAAGGACGTTCACCTGAGCTGTCTCCTGAATCTGGAATAGTCAGAACGGATACGACCAAGGAGCAGGTGGACCATAAGCTGCCACGGGCTTTTGGGTCCAAACATTACCTACATATGGTGATGAGATTCTCGGGGACACGTCCAAAGCATCCTGCTTCTACTTAGATCAACTGAAAGACAATTTAAAGTCACACATTTTTACAAATGACAGCACCAACATGGGTCTAATCTTTACGCCTGTCTGATTCCGTGTCAAATTTAATTTCCGAAACGGCATGCCCGCAAGATAAGGTGTCGGCTGCCGTTTTATGCCGAGAGTGGCTAAGCAGAACAAAAATGTCAATAAATTGAGTTCTGCTCGCGGTGGGATGGGAGAGCTCGAGACGTCTGAGGAAGAACCATTTTCTTTGCAGTTTTTCCCCCCCTTAGCTGTGCCCACCCCTGTCATAACAGGGATCATTGAAGGTTTAGCCGCCCTAAAAAAAAAAGCATGTGGCATTTTAAAATATTACTGCTAATCACACTGGCATCAATCCCAGGAGGCTGATTTCTATTAGACACGGAGAACATGTCATCATGTCACGCATCACCGCTCAATGTCTTTTGAACTATATAGGAGGAAAATGGGGCTTTCTAGTAGATAAAAGTCATGCATTTCTACAGGCACACATTACAGGCTGTAATCGCACATGAATCCCCTCACTTGCTGATGCTGCTCAGATGCTGTGCAAAAAAAAAAAAAAAGGGGGGGGGGGTGTGTGTGTGTGTGAAAACCATTTCAGAGGACGATGCGATCTCACTGTTGGAGTAAAAACGCAGCTCAAATATATCTGAGAGATGCCAGATCGATAAATCACTGTCAGGAATTGCTCACAAATAAATAAGTGAGGGATGCCTTTCAAGTGAATGATTTGCATTTTCATTGAGTGTTTTTGTTTCCTGAATCATTCTCTGCTCCTTTCTGGAAAGGTCAACGGGAAACGGTTTGGTGTCTAACTTTATCTGCGTGAGCCAACTCTCGAGCTCAGCCAAGTAAGAAATGAGATTATCTTTACAGAAGCTGGGGTGTGAGGATCTGGCCTTTGAATCTCATTCAGTAGAGTAGAGTATATGCATGTCTCAATGGGTAGAATCTGCTCAAACCGCAATTAAAATAGCCAAAGTGTTGAGTGTGGTGTGTTTTTCATTCGCCAAGCCCCCCCCCCTTTTTTTTTTTTTTTACATCAGTTGATCTTAACATTTAATAGACTCTTTTAAGGATATGAATCTTTTCCATTATATCTTTGTTGTGGATGAGAATGACATATATTCCTCTCAGGCGAGACAATTCATTAACTTCCCAGACACAAACCTTTCCAAGCTTGAGCTGTACAAATGCAAAACTTCCGTTGTTCGGATATTTTTAAAGCATGTAATTAAAATCTAAAAATGCTTCTTCTTTTACCTCCATTATTACCTGACTGCGATTGACATTTGCTGAGACGGTGCAGTGTTTGAGCCCGCCATTAAGTCAAATGTCAACGCATGCATATTGTGAATTTTTCTAATTAACAAATTAACAAAAATAATAATATAAAAAAAGTAGCTATTCGTTTAGCCCAAACTGCTGATGACAGACTCCAGAGAGAGCAGACGCGGTTACCTTCTGGCTGGGCTTCACCGTTCCATTCCAGTAACTGCCTCTGCGCCTCCTAAGATTTGCTACTGTAAATCCGGCGCTCTCCCATGGCTTCCAGGGGAAGAAAAAAACACTAATACAATGGACGGCTTTTAATGCTGCCCTAGGAAATATCGCCGGTCATCACCATCTAGGTTAAGTGTGCAGGATTGTGTTATCAAACACCATTTACATTTGTGATTATAGAGTCGGATGTGAAATGTAACACCATCTCTGGCAGATTTTGAAATCAGAAAGGAAAGGAGACAAGGAAATCTTTTATACCCGGAAATTGTACAAATGATAGTTTTTACCTTTCATAGTTGCCGTTGAAGTCTTGCTGGATCAATCGCTTTGCACGACAACCCCACCATCTCCCAGTCGTCCCTGTGATGCATCAACAATGCATTTACATTTATCACTAACCTTGACCCAAACAGGATAAATGCAGAATAAACCCACTCTGGTCATCGAGAGGCTGGTGCAGCAACGTATAAATATACTTGTAGAAATCATGGAAAGATGTGTCAAAAAGGATTGCGAAGAAATATCATTGTTACTCGCCCGACAAGGTCGAAGTGTCTCATGCTACCGTTTATACAAAGCACTCAAAGCAACAAATGGACCTTAAACAGTTTGATACCTGCTATTTGCACTCTAAAAGGCAACTTGCTAGATTTGATTACGGACAACCACCCAGCACGCTTCATGTCAGAACATTTGTTCTGGGCCACTGCTGACGGAATATGACCGGAGCAGCTGGAGGAACCTCGCCGGCAGAAGTCCAAAGCAATGGCTAAAAACCTATTTTTTTAGATGACACAATTTCCGGTATCTGGATGGTCAAAATAAATTGTATATAATATATTATAAGAGAACTCTGGCCCTGATGATGAGAACATAAAGCTAACCTTTTGTTTTGTCAAACTCAAACCTAAACGTTTTTATTCAAATATTCACAGAGAAACCACATGCAGTATTTACCCAGTTTGTTTTGAGCCATGTACTTGATCACCGCAAAGAAAAATAACAAAACATTTCTTCAGTGAAAGTACCTCAAGGGGAGATGATGGATGGTTTAATTTATAAATATGCAATTGGTGTCTGAGACACAATTCATTCATACTTGTTTTTTCTTTACTTTTCAGTCCTGAAGAATTAATGCAATCTTGAGGGATGTGACGACTTCTGGTCTAAATCATGTGGAGATGAGATGGAATGAGTTATCTTTCATTCAAAGTGGGAAAACCTCGCCTCCGGAGAAAAGGCTCATCAACAGCCGAAGGTAGTTTCTGTATTACCTTCATGCTAAGCTAAAGTGAGCTGTCTTTCTGCTGCAGGAATATTGATTTTTCATGCGTTATTCTAAAAGACTCCCTTTAATAAGAAGTGTTAAAAGTTGAGAGGAGCATCCTGACCTATAAATACTTAAAAAAAATAAATCTATCATGAAGTAGAAGTTCACTGCACGGCACATCTACAGCATCAGAAGTAGTAAAAAATAATTACTAGAAATCTTTTTCAAATCTTTTTTCAAAACCTGTTCTGGTGAATTTCATCTCACTATGACTGTGCTCATTCCCCACCTCCACAGACATAATAGGAAAATAGCTAATATAAAAACGGAAATTGTATTCTTTCCTCTGTAAAGGGAGATGATTGCATATCAAGTTGGCTGGTTGAAGTACCTCCCGCGTACGACTCCTGTGTGGTGGGAGAGGAAGCATTTTTCTTCCAACCAATGGAAGAGTGAGTCAGGTTTATGACTATGGGGAGCAGAGGGTGGCCTTTATTTTCCTGAGAAGAGTCATTATTATCACCCTGCAAATTTATGGCTTGCTTCCAGAGAGAAGCTACCAGCAGAGTGCCTGTCATTTCTCTTACTATCTAATGCATTATTGATAAGTCTATGGTCCTATCATCCATTGTGTGCTGTTGCCATAACTCAGAAGAGGAATGTAACATACACAGAATACTGTAGATATGTGGAGTTCCTCTTCTGTTCTGTCAACTGGAGTTTATAGTTGCTTTCGCCCTTTTCGTGCCAAGCCCAATATCAACAGGTTTGACCCACTTCGAGTTAAAGTTCGTGCTATCGAGCAGATGGGGGCTATAGTGAGCATGCTAGTCTAGAACAAGTCCATCCATCCATTTCCTTGTAGATGAGCCAGACGGACAGCTACTCATTCACACACTCGCACCTATGGACAATTTGAAGTGATCAGTTCACCTAAATGGCATGTTTTTGGAGGTGGGAGGAAACGGGAGAAAACCACCCACTTGGATACGGGGATAGCTTCTTGCTGTGAGGCGACTGCACTACCCACTACGCCACCGTGCCATCTTCAGTTCCATTTAGATAAGTGAAACCATGCCTTTGAATTACGCAAACGGAGACTTTATTGCCTTAGTGTGAAAGTAAAGCACCTCATGATGACAGCTGGAACATTTGATTTTGATTTTTTATTTACCAATTAATAAGCAATTTATAGCTGCTATTAGATATACTCAGCAGTTACATGGGAGATAATTAGTTCATAGCTTTCAAAAATAATACGGACCACCCCGTAACAATAAAGGATGACCTGCTTTGGCTCAGTCCCCCCCCCCCCGGCCATGAATGCTGGCTCCGCTCTGAAGGGAAGCCAGGAAGTAGAACAAGCATCCAGCCTCAGAACTCTTTCATTCTCCTTTATTGAATGTTTTAGTAAATCATGAAAGTTAAATAAGCTGTATTTATGCACGTGGATGCACTGAAATTGCAGTTGCAAGAATATAGACTAGAATAGACAAGTGCAACCACGCACACTCATGCATTAAAATTAGTGCACAGACCTAAACAAGTTAATCAGTGATGTGTTTGGCACCTCCCACATATTCCAGCCTACCTCTGTCTCTTTCCTCCAAACCTCCTCTCGCTGAAGCACCCTTCAGACCAGCAGCAATCATTCTATTTAGACAGCTGAGAGGGCCGCTTCTTTGAAAGGTGCTATTGTATAATGCTGCCCGAGCTTGCAATCATGCTCTTCACTCCGGCATGATGAGGTTAGTTCCAGTGTTTTGTCTATATTTTGCACATTTGTTTACACAAGCAGCTTACATATGTTTATATAATTTCCCTAAGGGGTTATTAAAGTATTCTGATTCTGGTTCTGAAACAAGCTCATTTTCAATTTGAAACCTATCAGCTTCCAACATGTGCCATTTTTTTTCCTGAGAATCACAACTTCATTATATTAGCCTTGTGTTTGATTTTGTTGCTCCCTTCTAGACTCCATTGCAGAAATACAGTACCGTATGTCTGACTGACGTATTTAAAGCTCTACCGGTGGCGACGCATCCTCAGCTACAAGAGCGAAGGAAGACAAGGACTTAACAAATTTGTTTGTATGGTTTCCACTTTCTGTAGCTCAGCCGATCCATCAGCAATGAACAACCATATGAATATATTATAATACATTAAAGCTGATTGGCTGCACAGGAGTCACTTTGTGAGTAATGTGGTTTGTCATCCTGTTGAATTAGCTCTAACTCTTCTACATTACAAAGAAAGACACTCCCGTAATTAATAAAAATCTCTGAAAAATGTATGCACTGTAATTCTCTGAGGGGGTAATTTTCGACATGGAAAAGTTTGTCATTCTTACGTTCAGTGCAACATACGCACACATTGCATAGACAACAAATGCTTGATGACTAAATGCACTTGTAGGCATTTTGAGGTTGATTTGTCTTTCCTGACAGGAACTAGAATCACTGGACTGATTTAAGAGCAGGGGAGGGGGGGGGGGGGGGGGGGGGCAAAACAATACTGTCAAAGTGATGTAGTCAAGTGGCTTTAATAATTTCCAATTCATGGTTATAGATCATGTAAATAAACAGAAAAGCTGAACTGTAAAAGTTGGATATGGTTTAAACATTAGCTCATCTTCATCTAGATCCTTTTGCAATTTTCATTCTTAAAATATGTGTTGTCCTTATAAATGATTAAACAGAAAGAAAATAAAATGTTGCTGATTAGGAGCCACACAGGTAATGGTCTGATTTCATCATGGAGATGCGGGATAACAAAATTTGGAAGCAGAGACAGTTCTTATTTTGTTTTCAGGTCACTAGCATCAGTGTTACTAGGATGGTTACCATTAGCAACCTGGCTACTATCTGATGCAAAAAAAAAAAAAAGGCTTCAACAATTCCAGTTTCATAGAAAGCTCCCATAGTCAAGGCAGAACAAACACCCAGGAGAGTGGAGCGGTTGTGTAACTCACGGCTTTAGCAGAACGAAATCCAATCAATATTATTTTGAACTTTTTCCGGATCCAGTGGTCAGGTGAAAACTCATCACTGGGGAAAGGGAATCTGGCATAACACTGAAACTCTCTTTATTGAGCCTATCCATTCACTCCAGAGCTTCTATTTGTCTCCCTTTTGGCCTTCCTTGCCTGATCTGTTTTTCCTTTGCAGGGTGGAATGTTTTCCATGTAGCGATACCTATCAAAGAAAACTGCACTTGTTTAGGTTCTAAAAGAAAATCGAAACTTTCCAATGAAAGTCGGAAAACATTTTGTCATTTTTATTTACTGTGCAATCAATATTATGTGACGATCATGATGTGATGCCGCTTAAAAAGGGACACCACCTGCAATAAACCAATATTTTGTTTATGTTATGTTAAAAGCAAAAAAAAGGTTTATAACCTGCAGAAAAAATGTGGATTATCAACAGTTTACAACCATTAGACCTAAAAAGAATTTAATAATGATACTTCTAAGGTACTTCTAAAAACCTACATACCATAACATGAGGTTTTGAAATGACTTTCTTTGTGGCGGCATTGAAAACTTTAATGACATGAAATAAAAAAAAGAAAGAATAGTTTTCATGTATAATTCGTGCTTGCACACAAAAGCAGTCAAGTTCTATTGGCATTTTCTTCTAACAGAACTAATAGGGCCCACTTAAATGACAGTTTATTGAGTTGTCCATATGGTGTATATGTTTCTAAATGGCTCCACTTCTCTTTAGGAAAGGAATGGGGATTTAATCACACACCTTTGGCGGGCTTAGCGAGGCAGCTGTGACAGCCCGACAACCTCGTCGTGTCAGCCCGAGACTCGGGAGGGACTGTCCTTGAAACACAAAGAACCGCTGATGACATTGATTCGATTCGGTCACAGTAGTTCTTTTGTGCAGTACAAAGGCGGGTGCGCTCAAAACCTTTACAGCGGTACAGCAATAAAACATCTTATTTCGCTCTGGTACCAAAATAAAATACAGCAATATCGAGTCATTGCTGCCGCCCACGTTTCCAGACAGAACCAGAGTCTTCACATCCTCCCTGTTCATAAAGCATTTTAGGTCACGGTAATGATGATCAATTATACTGGGTCCAGGCCAGAAATCTGCAGATGACGCAGTCTGATAAAAGAATCCAGGTATTACAAGGATCCTGGTGTGTAATTACACAGATGTTTGGGGTGGATCAGGCACTGTACACACGTTTAAAGTTAATTTATACCATCGTGTTTCATCCTGCTTTTCATTTTGAGGCAAGGACAAGCCGATATGCCTCAGTTGCTCTTGTAATTATTTCGGGTCCTCTCCTCTCCTTTCCCTTTCCCATGCCCGGTATCTCCGTCATGCTTCCAGACTCTGTCCAGACCTGAGCGTCGATCCCCGAAGACACGACGATGCTGAAATTCTAATCTCAGGCGTCTGCACATTGGGCAAT
The DNA here is from genome assembly GCF_040956055.1 of Brachionichthys hirsutus. Classification (NCBI taxonomy): domain Eukaryota; kingdom Metazoa; phylum Chordata; class Actinopteri; order Lophiiformes; family Brachionichthyidae; genus Brachionichthys; species Brachionichthys hirsutus. The sequence continues at coordinate 14,019,199 of NC_090898.1, forward strand.
TATCTCAGACGTGATTTTCTTAATCAAACTGAGAAATTAAATTAAAATTTACAGTATTCTCTCCAAGGTACCATTAGTCCTTCAAGTGTGCTTCTGTGATAGATTGATCACACAACCCACTTAGTTTTTAGAATCCCCACGCGGCCGTTTGAGTCTGACTGCATGTGCTGCTCAGAATATCTAGATACCGGAGCGCTGGCAGGGCATTTATGCCACGCAGCTTTTGAGCTCTTCAATCAGAATTATTCATACGCCGGTTTAATTCAGTGTGGTATTCAAAAGATAGATTATAATCCACAAAAACAAGCCTTGTATTCTGTCTGTAATATGCACACAACAACACCACCGTCCCCAGACGCTCAAGCTTCAGCTGTTGCCTGTGTTTGCCAGATAAAGCGGAACAATGGGTCTAATAGGCAGCAGAGAGTCTCCACAACCAGCGTTTCAGATGCGCACAATTGTTCTCACAAAGGCTAAATGTATTCTGAGTGGCAGATTAAGGATGTTGGTCGGGGGCTCTGCATTGTCAATTGTGAAAAGTGGGGTAAATGTGTGTTTGGATGATAATTCACACATTCTGAGGCAAGACAGCGGACAAAAATGAAAGACCGTTTTTTTTGGATCTGGGAAATATGTTTCACAGATTGGTAATTATGGGTAACATAATCTCATTAGGTCCTTTTGCTTTGCGACTCAATTTCTTTTACGAGCATTAGTCATGATTGAGACATCTAAGTTAAAAAAAACTACTGACTGTCTTCATAAGGCCTCCGCCTTGTCCTTTTGTATCCCGCAGGGAAGCCTGTTGTGCAGAGGCAGCAACAAAACTGTAACTGGTGGAGCATCCGGAAAACCAAAGTGTAGGTTGATTTCAGCCGAACACTTAAAGAGTTGTTGTTTCAAGAAGTACAAATTTTACATGAGTTAAATTTTAAAAACTTCTCACGTATTCTCAGTCCAGTGGTGGAGAAAGTATTTACATCTCTTAATTAAAAGTGCAATCAATATCTTCCTCATATATAATATACGCATACATTTAATCACAATTCTACACCTGAACATCAGATGAATCTGCAGCTCCCCTCAGCTTTCAGGAGTTTATATTATATTTTAGCTCTTTTTTTTTTTAACCAGTTGTTGAGAAAAGTTGGTAAAGATTTAAAAAACAAAAGTGTAGAAGACACAAATTAGAAATGAATTTACATTAAAGACAACGACACAAATCCGAATAATGTTCGAGGTTTTTGGGGAAATGTGGATTAGACCCTAACCCCTATAATTATGGTGTAAAAACATTTTAAAATGTTCAAGTACATGTAAATATTCATCAGTTTGCTACTGAAAGTCAAATGACTATTGGTGTAAAATTGTGAAAAGCAAAACACTGCAGCAAACACTCCTTCAACATAAACGTTAACAAGTATAATGAGGTACCTGAGCATTTTGTACACCAGTTATCTTTTATTATTTTTATCTGATGCAGCTCTAATCCCCCACCGCCCCAGGGATTGGAAAAAGTGAAATACATTCTATTCTTCCTCTGTTCTTCTTTCTTCACAATTAGATATTGGCTGAGGTGGTGCAGAAAATCTAATCTTAATGTTAAGGTAACTGTTTGTATATGTTATTGATTTGGGGAGTATAGGGTAAACTCTGTGGCTTGTTTTCCGAATGATCTCAGTAAAGCCTGGCTTTCAAAGGCGACAGTCGGTTTAGACGCACTGCAGAGAATGATGCCTCTGGAACGTGTGGCGGAGACCTTGAGAGCTCCTTGGACAGACCGTCATGGAAGCCACGACTCTCTTCTAGAACTTAACAAGATGCCTTTATATATCCAGGCTAACTGCCCTGGCTAACATTGCTGATTTAAATTCAGTGATCTGTCATTAATAGCCGCATCCGCAGGGATGAAGGGAACAACCCCAGCATCACCATCAACTCTCAAGTCCCTGGTATTCACATGACTTCACCCTCCCTCCCAGTGTAAACACTGAAAACAGATTAGTTCTGCTGCTGCGGATTAAAGGAGATTAGCAGAGATTATTAACAAACATGCCGGTTTAGATCGACAGAATCTCTGTCTTCTGTTACAGATGTAGCAAAAACAGAAACTTCAGCCGCTCGAACCTTCCGCCGCGGGTTAAGGCGTCCTGATTGGAACGCAGCGCCGCTTCGATTCAATCTTGTCCCGTCTCAATTACTGTAAGATTTACTGACATCCGTCACAGTTCATAACAGCTCAAGCTGTTCGCTGTGGGCAGGATGCAGAGGTGAGGGGGGGGGGGGTTGCCACTAAGTGCTGGTCTTCACTCACTCACTTGTGTGTTCATTTTGCTGCACTTACGCATCATACATCTACGAGTTATTGGTAGTAACAGCATGTTAAAAATAAAAATATCAAAAAAATAGACACATTCCAGCCGGGTTTCAGGCCAGACTGGAGCTGGTCGTGAAACACAACAACAAACAACTCGCTGCGTAATTAGAATTGCATCTGTGCTATAATGACCCCAGAAAGGGAAGAACGCCCGCTCTAAATAAACCATTAAACGCACACTATTTATTTGATTTTCAGATAGCAGTATCTAAGGATTCAAATAAACATATTGATTTACTCGCTTAAGCAATTTTCATCCATCTTGAGGAGCACGTCGATACGCACCTTGCAGGGACATGATGAGAATGGCTCATTTGAGTGAACATCTGTAATAACGGCATTGCTCTTTTTCCTGGATGGCTCCAGCATGTATCTTGTGCTGCAGCTACTCAAAGCCCGACACCGGAGCTGCAATCACGCTCTGTGGTAGGACAGGAAGTCTGACCTGCGGCGAAGATGTGACCCGATAAGAGATCACAGATTTGATCTAGTCGGAATCTTCCTCCTCCTCTATCGAGAATCGAGGAGGTTATGCGATCTACCGTGTTTGTTGGTTTGCCCGTGTGCGTTTATGACATTTTGAAGCAGATCTTTGAAGCAGAGGCCGATTCTGAATAACGTCGCCCCCCCCCCCCCCCCCCCCCCCCAACAGTATTACATTGGTCCTTGCTTTTAAAACAGTTTTTCCATCATCTTTAAAATGAATAATGATGAGTGACAATTCAAAGTAAAGATATATAAAGATACATATAGGGCAATTCAAAATAAAGATATATCTTTATTTTGAATTGCCCTATAGGGCACTCATGATGTTCCACCACTGTGTGCAATAGAATCCAGATCTAGATCCTAAATCTGGATCTGACATTAGAATATTTTTTTCGGAGATGTATTATGAGTAGAAGTGATGTCGTCATGGCTGTATACTATGCTCGTCAGGGTTATCCAGCTGATGTTGCGTTTTTAGGTTCTTCACAATACGCATAATGGGGATATAGTACAGAAGCTTAAAAAGTGCCAGGGGCTGTGCAGGCTAGAAGTTGAAGTGTCCTTGGGCAACCGAGCGAACCCCAGCTTGCTCCCAGTGGTTGTTCCATTGGTGTGTGTGAATGGTAATCACTCCTGATGAGGAGGTGGTGTGATGCTTTACATGTAGCCTTCGCCTTCACTGTGTGAATCTGCTTCAATGGGCCAGCTTGCAGCACAATCAGACTAGAACACAGCAGTATAAGTAGAGTCCAATCAGCATCCATTTAACAGTGCTAAAAAAGGGTTAAAATCATAAATGAACTTGTAGAAAAAAGCACTCTTTTTTATTTTATTTTATTTTTACAGTATTGGGATGCTTCAGCTTGAGAACACCCAGAAATTCTTAATGGATTTGTTTAGAATTAAAACAGATTCGATCACTTCATGTTTCCATGAGATGTCATTGGGACATTTATTATTTTAACACCATATGAATAATTCAATTGAGTTATGGCATGCATAAAAAGTAGAGAACAGTGAATCATAGCTATGTAACACAATATACAGCATCAGAAATCACACTTACGAAAAATAAAAAGAAATTACATTTTAATCCAACGTGTTAGTGATTTTTTTTTTATTATTATTATTAATTATTCAGAAAGGCAGGACGCTCGACTTGAAATCTTTTAACCACAAATAAAGATTCCTGTTTTGTACATTCAGTTCAATAAATGTTACACATGAAAGTGTCTAGTGCCATCTAGTGGTGAGGTGGTGATAACAACAGGTCTCAGTCAATATTTTCGATCAGTCCCTCACTGAAATGACAGTTTAACCAGCCACTGAAAAGGCAAGAGGAACTATCTGTGTTTACACATTGGTCATTATGATAATTGCAGTGCAACAAGCAGAGGCAAACTGCCACATGATGAATAGACAATGCACACATGACAATTTATAGTGTTTATCTGCACGTAGAAATGGTCCAAACAGTCAAACAGCATCATTCTAAATTTAAAATATATCAATAATACCATATGCACTGTCCTGCCTTGTCCCCTCTATACAGTTACTGAAATAAAAGTCGACAGAACTACTCATCTGCATCACGTACTTTCATCGTGGTCGATTTTATGTTGTGCAGCCTCTTCATCACTCCTCATCTCCACAGCCACACTCCGCCTCTGCTCCTCATCCAGCTTCTTGTAGTTGTAGTAGTTCATGATGAAGAAAAATATACCTGGCACCGCCACAAGCACTCCACACGCGTAGTACATGTACGTGTAGTCTCCAAATTTATCAACCAGAGCTCCTGAAAGAGAAGATGCATCACTTCAATGATTGCCATTTTACACACTCTCGTCCTTTTGTGGACGACACGCAATCTGATGTAAAAAAAACAATCTTAAACAAGTCGTGAACCTGAAATTGGAGGGCCGAGAAGCACCGGTCCGCACTCGATAATGGTGACGAGTCCAACCGCACTGGAGAAGCGATGAGCTCCGACAAGATCCATCAGGACCTCAAAGAGAAGCGCACAAACCATCCCAAATCCGATGCCGAAGAAGACTGCATAAATGACCAGGCCGGAATATCCAGACGCTAATGGGCACAAAAGGTGGCACACGCCAGTGAACGTGACGGCAAAGCTGAAGAAGTATTGGATCCGAGGCCTTATGCAGCTGGTGTTGCCTATGAGACCGGTGGCCGGCCGGACAAACATGTCTACCAGAGCAAAAATAGAGAGCAAGAAAGCAGCGGAATATTCATCAATCCCAATATCTCTGGCGTAAGGAGCCAGAAAAACCACCGGCGCAAAAAAGCCCAAAAACATGACAACATTACCGACGAGGTAAATGAGGAAGCCCCGGTGTTTGAAAAGAGAGACATCTATGAATTTTTGCAGGCAGCCCCCACGCTCGCTCTCTTTTTGGGTTTCTTGGGTCAGACGGTTATCCGGTGGCGTGCCGGTGTCGGCGACAGCGCCTTCCTCAGCGGCTGCCCTGTTCGACGCCGGGGAATCCGACTGTGGTTCGCGTTGGGGGTGTTTGTTGACGGGTCTCATCAGAGATCCAGCCACGCAGCAGTTCAGAAGAATGGCTCCGAGGATGAGGAAGCTCCCCCTCCAGCCGAAGGAGTCCAACAGAAGCTGGTTGAGAGGAGCCAGGGTGAACAGAAGGACTGGACTTCCTGCCATCGCCAGGCCGTTCGCCAGGGGCCGCTTGACGTGGAAGTAGGTGCCGATGATCGTCAGGGCTGGCTGGAGGTTGAAGGCAAGGCCAAAACCTGTTAGAGGATGGAACGGGCAATTATCGCCACCACGAATCATGAATTATTACATGGCTCATATGAATATAAAGCAAGACCTGTGAAGCCGATGTTTCGGGATAGTCCAAATTTAAAGAAGAACATTGAAGCTTAAGGAAATACTAGAAACATTTGGACTTGCAGCTTCAGGCCTTTTTCCATCAGCAGCACCTTTAATAGGAAGATTTGTTAAAATGACATTGTCATGAAAAGCAATTCTTAATTTTGGATTTATTATGACCGTTAAAACAAGCATGTCCATGCCAGATATATGCGCTCTGTAACAAAAGGATAAGAATTCAATAAGGTATTGATCGGTAGGTTTGATTCCTGTGCAGCAGCAGGGGAATGACATTTGCTGGATCACGCGTTGTTTACTCGCTGTTGCTGGAGCGATCATGTGGTTGGGCTCAGAATAATGCCCACAGCAAAAACATTTTCAAACACCGTGCCTGGAGTAAATACTTTCACTTTAGATTCTCTACGGCCACACAGAGGCAGAAACGATGCCATTGGCCCAGGGTTGTTAATCAAAAAACTCCCCTTGTATGCACAGCAACCCTGCTGTTAATAAGTCCCAGCAAGAAATGATGAAGCCGAACTCACAAACCAGCAGCAGCGGCATAGAACACACTCAAAGCCTGATTTACCTCCAATGACTCCAACGCAGAGATACAGATGCATGATAGTGCTGCCAAAAGAAGCAAGCACCATGCCGGCGCTAACCATGACCCCGCCGACCATAACCACCGGTCTGCTGCCATAGCGATTCACAAGTATGCTGCTCACGGGCCCTGCAGAAGCGAGAGGAGAAAGCTCACTTATTCTATTCAGCCCTCTCTTAAAGGAGGGCTGAGAGAACAGCGGCTGTTATCGGCCACCGACCTGCTGCGTACATGGAAGCCAGCATGACCGAGGAAACCCAGGCGGTCTGGCTGTAGGAGACGGAAAAATACTTCTGGATTTCCTTGAAGTAGATGGTGAGAGACTTCGGGAAGGCGTAGGAGAATCCTATGGAGATGAAGGAGCCCAAGACGACGGCCCAGCCCCAGCCGCCGTCCGGCGGAGTGTATCCCAGTTTAGTCGCTGTCGGAGGGGCCATGTTCCTTTTCACCGTCTGGATAGTGGGGTGAGATTTTAAAAAAAACAAAAAGAGTCTGAAAGGACATTTCAGAGCCAAGTACACACATTCTTCAGCTACGTGTCACAAGGGCGATCCTCTGCGCGATCCTCTAAAGCATGCTGCCCAGGCTATGAACTTTGGCGTTGTACCAGGCTGCAGCCCCCCCCCCCCCCCCTCCCCGCACCCCCCCTTGAGGAAAAGCAGTGCTCTGAGGTCTTTGATCTCATCACGCATGCTTGCACAGTAAATGCAACTGACCAAACACACACAAAAAAAAGCCGTGATCCTCTCAAAGGTCTTATAGGGATACACGCTGCAGGAGAGGTGCATCAGGCGCCAGGCAAGGAGGAGATGTATAAAAGGAATTTTAAAAAAAACCACGTGTAATGAAAATTCTATACAATCAGTCATCCGATCAGTTTCACAGGAGAGAACCCGTTTGAGGATAAAATAACAAAGGTGTGTCTGTTTTTGCTAGAAATAGAGACTATAGGCTGACACTCAAACAATACTAGGAAGCGGTGTGTTTGGAGAGCCCCTGGAGGAGCGCACTTCCCGCATGCACTTATGTGTGTTCACACATACAGCTGCATTCTGGGATGGGATGGGACCGCCCCCTCACAATTTCAAAGGTAGAAATGTTTTGTTAGCATTCAGCGACAACGTATCCCTCGAGTCCCATCCGCCGATCAGAGTCTCTTTGGGTTTTGTGTTTGTTGAACCCCAAAAAAACAAAAACAAGAAGGTTCTTTTATCTTCAGATGAATTGTTCTAATTGAATAAGGGCTACTGCGGAGACGCATTTGGTTCAGAGCGTGAACAGTAGGGATGGTGAAAAACGCTTAAAAAAAAAAAAAACATTTAGAAATGCATCCTTAATAAATGAGGACGAGCTCAAATATTACTGACCATCAAAATAAAAAAAAATATTCAACAAGTAAAAGATGATGCAGGTTTAAATAAGATCAGAATTAGAAGTATAGAAAGGAATTCAAATCAGAGTCACATTTACAAATGCAAATGATTGGCACGAGACGATGAGCATGTAATTTATTTAACTTGCGTTCTCCTGAAGCTGGCAGTTCATCCTAACTTCTGTAACTCTAATATGCTCAAGGCCTTTTGGTTTGGCCCAGTGTGAGAAACTCTCTTTCCTCTCTTTAGAACTGGCTGCACGTCTGCTGGACTTGTACACACTGGGTTTAGCTCACAGAACAAAACAAAAGTATTTAGTAATCGGAGGCACGATGGCCTTGAATCTCGCACTTGATCGCCGATCGACCCACATCTGTGCCCAATTCCTGGTGTGAACATTCTCAGCAGGCTAATCAGAAACTCCATGAAGCACTCATGACAGGTTGCGTAAACTGCTGCATAATTCAGATGTGTCACCTCAGGAATTTTTCTGCTTACTTTATTTTATTTTTTGTTGCATTAATTACATCTTTGTATATTTTTTTTAGCATATATTAAATCTAAGTCCAAAAGAACCAAAGAAAAATGGATATTACATTGCAGAAATGACCCAAACAAATTAAAAAATATACATAGTGGTGAGGTTTTTAATCACTTTAATGTGCATTTGTATTTTATTTTTTTTATTTCTGCCACTGCTAGACAATAAGCTGAGAAGATATGATAAATATAATATCTGACGTTTTAAAAGAAAAAGCTTTCATAAAGACCTAATCTGTAAAAGTTTGTCTTTAAAGATTCCTTGGAAAACCTTCCTTGGAATAAAGCACAAGAGTGAGACCTCTTCGTGGAAACGCAGCTCAAGACACGCAGTTTTGCGGCCAGATGCTGAAACTAAACTGAGGCTTGTTTAAATATGATCTAACATTCTCGTGGGGAAATACGTCAACGCATTAGAAGTCGTGCGTGCGTGGCCTCCGCCTGACAAGCGCTTGTGTAACACGTAAAACTCGAGCTTCCTTTTTTTTCCCCTGCATCACAGAGAAGTTAGGTAACGACCTCAGTTCTGCTTTTAGCTGGGGTGAGTTCAAGCATTGAGAAATGTTGTCCAATGCCAGGTCCCCGCTTGACCTCTGGCTTGGTTCGAACGCCGACATGCGTAAATTCAAGGCTGCCTTTAACGGCGACTCCCTGCGGGCATGAACGCCGGAATAAAAGTTCCGAATCTTCCGATATTAGGGTAAGCCAAGCCGTGTGTATGTTTTGTGCGTTTTAATTCATCGTTTATAAACTGCAGCCACTAAATGGGGAAGATTTGCATCTTTTGCGCAAAACCGGTAAGCGCGCACAGAGGGTGTTGCGTTCACGTGACGTCGGAAAGTATAAACTCACAGGGTCAAACTTGAGCGCGTGGTCCGATTGACCGATATAAACACAATTGCCTATTGATATGACCACCGCTGTTTGCGGGCCAGTCACGTGAACGCGCGTCTTCAGAGGTATAAACGCGTCGCAGCGTCACAGCCGGCGGTCAAGAAACGCGCTCCGCTAAGTCTCCCAAAGATCCTTGCTTTTGAGAGGGACTGCCACTCTGCCGTCGCGATAAATATACAGCAATTTGGCTATAATAAACCAATCGATCGCTTTTACGACGAATAATTTGAATAACCCTCATTCCGTAAACAGCTCGCTCATGTGCTAGTTTAGCTGCGGCAATGCTAACTTTAAACAGGGGGAAAAAAAACACCAAAAACTTTCAAGTCAACATAAAGTTTTCAAGTTGTCAGTAATAGAACTTTGTCACCTTTTAATGTCCTGAAACGGGACCACCATCGGGGTGAAACGGAGGGCCGGTCCGGAGCTCACCCGCAAGCTTTAACCGGATCAGCAGCAAACGTGGCGATGACTGCTGTCAGAGAGGCTGTCCCAGATCCCAGACCAGCTTTAAATGCCAGCAATGCCTTACCATAAAAGGATGATTTTTACCTACTGCATAATTCTGTAATTCTCAGTGTATAAAGGTTAGGACTTTTCAGAATTTACACTTCTGTTCTGTGCAACAAATAAACGTATCATCAGGTTATTTGCCCTTGGCTTTCAAGTCAAATATTAGACAAATGCTAATAAGTATGGGAGGACAGATGTCATTTTAATATCTCGCATTAATTTCAGTGGCGTTTGTGCATCTGTGGAGGGGATGAAATATCTGCATGAAACGTAAAACAGCTGGGTAGAATTCAATGAAATGTCACATATATTTACAAATATTTGTATTTCAATATTAAATAAACTTGTTTTTAAAAAAAATGTAAGCCACTTTATTAGCACAAAGTCATTTTCTCAGGCTAAATGTGTGTCCAGCTACGGTACACACATTTAGTAGTTTCTTCAAAGAATTTGATTAGTACCACCATAATCGTGAGTTAGTATTAATAACATATGATTTTAGTTCTCATTATTTTTCAATTCCACAGTATTTGAAATTGTCCTACATTACTGATGTATTTGTACGCATCAAGTAAATACCGATATGGCTCAGTTTTAAGACAGCTGGGTCATAAAAGTATTGGAGTGTGATTCCCTCATAAAGACATTAAATAGCTTATGAGTGCATTGAACATCTTCCAGCTTTGGTTCTAATCATTTTTTCCCCTGTGAGCAAGAATGGGTGAAAGAGAAAACTTTAGACCGCTGTGTGTGAAAGAGATCCGATTCCTTCATCTTCTGCAGAGAAACGAGCCTGCGAAGCCTGTCGAAATAGATTTTATTGACATCTCTCTGCCAGACTATAACGGAGAGAAACACGAAGGCATCATCTATTCTATGAGATGGCCATGGGGGAAATGCATGTGATTGATGAGGAAGATGAGATGAGATGCATAATTCTGCATTCTGGTGACAATCCTTGAGAAGTAATGTTCTGTGTAGACTGAAGCAGTCCTACACAGTCCCAGTTGATTAGCATCTCGTCTCATTGCAGGTGCATATCGGGATCCCAGCATTTGCTGTCATGTACGCTGCAGTGGGCCTGGGCTGGCGGGGTCGCTCCCCCCCCCCCCCCCCCCCCGTCAGACCATTCATGGACAAATCGTATGTCATCTTTGCAAGAAATTGCTTGGAAGTGGACTGGACGTGAGGAGAAATGTAGCACAGGAAGCTGCAGGAAAACACCTTGATGTGCGTGTGTTCAATTAATGGGTTAATTGCTGGATGACTGCCATTAGCACAGGTTTTTCCTGTTGGACCATGTTATTTCATGCATGTCAGTAAACAGTCTGACTATTGGTCTACTTGAAGCAAACCCTATAGACCGCCTGATGAAATGTGCATCCTTGTTCATTTGGCTTAGTTCAAACAATGAACATTTATTTGACTTAAAGGAAATTACAGCAAGAAAAGTTTGCTATAGTGAAATTAAAGTGCAAGTTTTCAACCTTCAGGAAATGAGCAGCTGAAATGGGTTCATTTGTTATTTCTCATGTTAACAAAGAAATACAACCCCAAAAAATATTTAAAAGAAAACAGTATAGGATTAGTGAGACGTTTTTTAAAGATGACATGAAGAGACCGGAGAAAGTCTGTGCCGAGCAACAAAAGATGGAGGGTAAGGGTCTGCTGTGTATGATGATGTCATACCAGGACAAATTTATAGTACAGAGAAAATCCCTGAACCTAAATCCAGTCAGTTTCCTGGCGACACCCAGAGTTAAAAATAAAATAAAATAAAAAGCAGGCAGAGAATCAGAGTGATAGAAGCTGCCACTAGATGCCATTGTAAGGCTAAAATGATCCACCTTGAGACTTGTGTGGCAATCAAAATGAAACGGATCATGACGAACAGATTGAGTCAGGGTTGACTTGTCTACTAAAGGCCGTGGATGTAAACAGGAATTATGAATTAAGATTTTTTTTGTAATATTGTGTTGAATATTTTCTTAACATTTCTCAAGGAATAAAGCTTGGATGCAAATATAATCAGGCATATTTTTTTTGTGACAGAATTTGGATTAACCTTTTTAATAGATGGCTGTTAAAAATCCTGTCACGATGAGTCAGACGTTTGATTATTATTGAATTAAAGGGGAGTGTTGCGTCTGAGGGGGGCAGCACGGTGGTATATTGGTTAGCGCTGTCGCCTCACAGCAAGAAGGTACCAGGTTCGAATCCTTTTTTCTGTATTGCTTTGGTTTAAGCGGCTAAGATTAGATTACCCTGAAATCCCCCCCCCCCTTGCCTCACTAATTTTAGATGTCCCCAGCCCTCCACTCAACACTGACAACACATGACCTTAAGCCTGTGTGGACTCCCCAAGCATTGGTCACACTTGCAACACGTAGCCCAGCTCAGCCAATGAGATCAAAGCACCGAGAGGGCGGGGAGAGATTGCAGTGTTGTATTGAATATCAAAACACAGATGGAAAAGTGCTTCTGAAATTCTGTCAAAACGGCTTTACTGGATTTCAAAGGAGAGGAAAAATGTTGAAGAGGCATTGTGAAGAAAGAAGACCTCAGTGTTGTGTTCAAGGTAAATCTCTGGGGAACGCTTTCACAGATGTTTGCTGTCAAGGTTACAGAGGCTTTCAGGAACTCCGGTCCACGACCTTCCCTCGCTGAAGTTGAGAACAGCCACAGTCAGACTACTCAAGATAAACGTGTTGTTGTGAAGACGCAGGAGAAAATGTTTGTGTTATTTCACATTGTCCTACTCGTATTTACCAAAAACAATACAATAGACTCTCCAAGGGCAGCTCTCTCTCTGTTCTAGTATTTCTGTTACACTTCTGTCACCTATTGGCAGAATGCAGTTAATTCCCAGCCAAGCGTTTTGCTATGGGGTGTCTCATTGCGTTCACGTGACAGACGCGGTGATTCGGAAACTTTGGAAGGTCAAGGCTGTTGAACAATGTGTGTCCACCTGTTTTTAGAGGTGACAGCGTCCCTGTGCTGCAGACAGGCAGAGGACACGATATACCAGATATGTACTAGATGCGTATTCCTATTGTTTTAGGGGTTTTTAATCATGTCAAATACATACATTAGCCATGTAAGCAGCAGTCACTGTTTCCAGAAAATCCTTCTTCATGAGTTTAGTGACAACGCTACAGCTTTTGGGTAGATTTCCAAGAATTGTATTGATTATAATAACTTCATTCCTCTTTTCTTTCTCCTTGTAGAATTATTTTTTGCATGGCAATTAGCTGCTAACATACCAGTCAAATAGTAGTCTTTATCTTTGAGCATATAAGCATACAGATATCTCCTAGCATGGATTTGTCTAATGCTTTTGTATTGTTCTAGCTTCCAGTTGAGATGCTGCCATGGCCCCTAAATCAATGACAGCTCAAGAGTGACACTCGGGCTTTGATCGATTACTCCTCGGGGCAAAAATGGGTCGCTACCTCACTGAACTTGTGTTCAGCTTTTGTGAATAAGAGTTTACCGTCTTACTGCAAGGTAAGGTACCTGATGAGCCTCCTGAGGAAGTGTCCTTCTCTGGCTAAGGCACAGCGCCGCCTGGACGTCCACAGAAGCTCGCTGCTGCCGCCTCCTCTGCCCTCCAGATTAACGAAAAACCCTCATTTGAAACATTTGCACCACCTTGACATAAGTTCTACATCTTATATCCAGTCTGTGCGCTTTTGCTCAGCTTCCGAAACGAATGTGTTCAAAGCCGAAGCTCCAATCGGGATCTTTGAGGACATTCCGGCCGCCAGTTCCAACTTCAGTTCACTGAGAGGACACGTCGGGCAATCATTAAATCGACTCTCCAGACATATTAACATTTATTTCAAGAGGAAGGATTTCGTAACTCAAGCTGAAAGCGCTTGTCTTGTCGCAACTCCAGTTAGGTCGCAGAGGCGAAGCCAAAGCCAACAGGCAGCCGGAGAGCAAAGGATATCTGAAGGCAAAGGTGCAATGCAGACCTTAAAATTCACAGATAAGGCCAGAGAGCCACTGGAAACAAGTCCGTCATCACAGGGACATTTTGGGCTGCAACTATTTCACGTCAGCTCACTGGTGACAACATTCGGCGAGAGTTACAGCTACGTTGCTAATCACATTAACTCGGTCTTCTCCCGCAACTTTGCAAAAGTTCCCCTGCAGGAGGATTTGGAAAGAACGTCCGCCGCCACAAGGACTCGGAGGAGGAAGAAGAGACAAAGACAACGCACTCAGGTGGAATCCGATCATATCTCCAGCTACCTTCACTTTGCCAGACACATCAATAAATACTTTGGTGCGAAGGTTGGAGTCGATCAAGAGCAGCATAGTGTGGAGCAGAATCCTAAAAACCAGAGTTTAACACAAGCTACCTCACAAAGTCAAGGTGCCGTGTCACAACAGAAGGAAGAAAGAGCAACCGCCCCTGAATACGGAGGCCTTTTCCACAGCAGCCGTGACGCCGCTGACTTCGGAGGGAACTATTTCCAAACAGCCAGTCACATCAATCGGTATTTCAATGGGCAAAGCGGATTGGATGAGGATATTGATGAGGTAGACGCGGAAGCTGGATTTGCTACCTCTGAGCGGTCCCTGTCCTTCATGGACTGCCTTCATCACCCTACGAGCATCATCCCTGACTTCCTGGGTGCTTATTTAAAGATGGGCCCCTCGACCCTGGCCGTTGAACCCAAAGGTCACGCGACATCGCCTGAAGCGCTGTTCAATAAAAAGGTGAGTCGAGGTTGAGTGTCAAGAAAATGAGGACCCTGACATCAAATGTAATCACAATAAAGTGGCCCATGCTGATTGCTGACTCATTTTCTGATTGGCCGGTATTGATAGGATTCAAACCCGGTGCCTTCCTGCTGTGAGGTGACAGCGCTAACCACTACACCACCGTGCGCCCCCCCCCCCCAGCTTTATCATTGCTCCAACTTTTGTCTTTGTGTTTACTCTGTGGGATTCGTATTCGAGCCCTCGAGCGCCACACCCTCAACCAACACGATTAGCTTGTGTGATTAGAATATGTTGCTTGTTCAAACTGCGCCGACTTTAACACAACATTTCCCCGGCAACACAACAAATGTGGCAAAGATCGGATGAACACTTTGAGATATGCAAAGGAGAGACAGACAGAATCCTTCCCTTATTTTGCCCAAAACCACCTGCAGTCCACCGGCGTTGTTTGATCACGTGACATTAAATCCATGCAACCGTTTAAAAGTCGTTCCCGGTTGTGTGTTTTTTCAGTTTGTCTTGAGCCCTCGGCGAGCGGAGGAGGAGGCACGGGGATTGATGGGCGGCCTGGCTCAGGCTTCATCTCCAGAAGCTGTGACTGCCTGCGTGGAGGCTCTCAACCAACATCTCATTTCTTACCCATCATGCAAAGCTGTAATGTGGCAGGTGTGTTGGAAGCCAAGCAATCGTATTCACAAACGTTCAATGAAACCGGTTTGGGCTGAGTTGATGTTTGCGCCTCCAGGAGAAAACCGCAGTCACGTTGTTGAGAAAGCGACAAAGTCACGGAGAAAACCAGGCGCTTCAGAGCGCGGTCAGAGAAACCTTGGCCCTGATTGGCTACGTCGATCCGGTCAGAGGTCGCGGCATTAGAGTGCTGTCCATCGATGGCGGCGGCACGAGGTAACTGTAAGAAATTTGGGCAAGGAATAATGGTCTCTGAGCACCTACTTCGAACAGAACCTAAACTGGACCGTATCTCTCAATTCATTATAAAGTGATTATGTCGAAAAGCTGCACGAACATTTTCCTTCTCATGAGTGTCCACGTTTCTTCAGTCGTTCATCTTTTTTGTCTTTTCTTTTACACACTTCCAGAGGCGTGGTGCCTTTGCAGATGTTGAAGCTGCTGGAAGCCGAGACGGGCAAGAAGATCCACCAGCTATTCGACTACATCTGCGGCGTGAGCACAGGTGACGAACACCAGAACTGAAATGGACTTAAAAATGCCAGCCTGATATCGTCACGTTCTCGCGCCTCACTCCTTCGTACCTCTGCGTGTGTTCTTGTCCGGAAGGCGCTGTTCTGGCTTTCATGCTGGGCTTGGTCCACTTTTCTCTCGAGGAGTGTGCTGACATGTACCGACGTTTTGGCTCTGAAGTGTTTCGGCAGAACCCGCTGGTCGGCACCGTGAGGATGGGCTGGAGTCACTCTTACTATAACACTGAGACCTGGGAGAAAATACTACAGTATGCACAGACACATGCAACGCAATATAAATGCTAATAAGACTTAAATACAATGTAGTTTATCAAAACTGTCTTATGTTTTCCTGCTTTGGTCTCATTGAGGGAAAAGCTGGGACATAAATTACTTATTAAAACAGCCGGGGACGCGTCGAGTCCAAAGGTGAGTTGATTCATGGCGTCTGCTTGAGGTTCGCGTCCCAGATAATACACCGTTGTGTTTCTCAAAGCATTAAAATTTAATTTTCCATTTCATTCATTTTCAGGTCTCAGCAGTCAGCACGGTGGTAAACTGGGGTTCGGGTCCGAAGGCCTTCGTCTTCCGCAACTACAACCACCAACCGGGTTCTCTCAGCCGCTATGCGGGGGGGTCGGGCTTCCAGATGTGGGAGGCAGTGCGAGCATCGTCAGCCGCCCCCGGATACTTCCAGGAGTTCCCCTTACAAAGTGACATTCACCAGGTACGAACCTGGCTCAAGTCAAAACGACCTTAATCCAGATGTGCAAGTGAGTGGAATAATGACATGATGCCAGTTAGAATGTTGAAACAGCATGTGCATGTACATCTTGTGCACATTCCCCCTCTGTGACATCACAGGGAGGAAGGTTTCTGCCAGACGCGTTTCAGTAGGTGATTACAGAACTACACAAATTTATTTCGCTGATTTTGGGTTCATAATCATCCAAACCCTCCATTATAGTGTAGAAACATGAGAAAAGTGACATTTTCATAATATGGGACCGTTAAGATTTATTCTTCCATCTTTGTAGGACGGGGGAATTATCCTGAACAATCCCTGTGCCTTGGCTGTTCACGAGAGCCGTCTATTGTGGCCCAATCAGCCCTTCCAGTGCGTGCTGTCTCTCGGCACTGGTCGCCATGACAATGCTAAGCGTGTCCCCATCACCTCCACCAGCCTGAAGGCCAAGATAGGTAACCTGATCTACAGCGCTACCGATACCGAAGGGGTCCACACCCTTCTGGACGACCTGCTGGCTCCGGATGTCTACTTCCGCTTCAACCCCTTGTTGAGCGTATCGGTGTCTCTGGATGAGAGCCGACCGGAGGCTCTGGACCAGCTGCAGAAGGACACCCGGAGCTACCTGGAGAGAAATGGGCCCAAAGTGGCGAGGTTGTGTTTGGTGCTCGGAGCGGAACGCTCGGCCATCAGCAGGACTAGAGACTGGATGAGTGAGCGGGCCTGGGTGATGAGGCAGAGATGGGTGCGAGTCGGCTAATGATCGCACATGAATCCCCGAGCGTAACGCTCCGCCTACAGGAAATTGTGACGACGCATCGTTCTCCGTGTCTCACGCATGTCATGGTGTTTGACGATTTCTCGACATGCACAGAACAAATATGTTCTACGATGTGTAGAAATGTCGACTTTAATGCTACAATCCTTCTAGCATATTATATTATTGTGAAGTATTTATTTGGATTAAATTCAGAGCATATAAAAGTGACTTTTCTTGTAATTGAAAACTTTTGTTTCTCTGTGATTTGTTTTATCAGCTCAATAAATAAAATATCCTGGTCTTGGTAAACAATAAGACTTTATCAATGAGCTAGACGCCATCTAATAACATGAATGCGATGGTTGACCCCCCCTTTGGAATCTGCGTCCTCCCTGTCCACAATAGACACCCTTTGTTTCAGACAGAATCTCATTGTGTGAGACAGTGTGTGTTGGTGCCAGCCGGAGTGAAGATACAACATCAGTAACACCCCCCCCCCCCCCCCCCCCCCACAGCACACACACAAAAACAAAACCTGAAATGATTTGATCCTGTCGTTAATTGTTGCTAAATGGGAGCTGAATGAAAGCTGAACCTAATCGAGGGACGAGTTAATGACGTGTCGTTTCTGTTTAACTCCGGTGGAGATGATGTCATATTTATTTGTTGATTCCACAGTGGATTTATTCTGACAGGCTGTCAGGCCCTGTTTGGCTTTCGGTGCGACCCAACCGTCCCGTCGGGCTTCTGTTATCTTTCTCCTCATTTACTTGGAGATGATGTGAATCTACCATACTGAAGATGAGATGAGATGAGATGAGATGAGAGGAAGGAATCCACTTCCACTGCATCACGGGGGGGTGCAAGAAAACACCTTTCCAAGGTAGGACTGCTGAGACGCTAACGGTAGCAGTGCTCCAGCATATGAAGACACTCCTCTAGTCCTCCTCCTTCTTCTTCTTCTTCTTCTTCTTCCTCCACGATAGCAATGGAAGTCAGGGTTTTAATGATGTCATAGTCCAAGTGAAGCAGTGGGATGGGTCTAAACCTGCATCAGCAAGTTTGTATGAGATGTCCGGCATGAATTTATGTCAGTGTTTCAGCGGCATTCCACTTTCTGAATTATTTATTAGAGTCGGTGTAATGCTATGAGCTGAATCATGTGAAGCGGTTCACACATATTACACTTATAATCATTCTGACGAATCAAACGAATCAAACTACTTCTGATTCTGATTCTGATTCTGATCAGACCCTCTTGATCCATCACACCTTGTTCCAGAGGAACTCATTGTGCGTGACGATGAATCCTTTTTGACTTTGACTTTCCTCTAGCACCACCGTGGGGTCAGCATTAGAGGCTGAAGCAAAAATGTCTCAGCAGCTCTTTGTAGAATTGTTATTTTCCTCTCAGTATTAATTATAATTAAATCTCCCTTGTGTCTCCTTCAAAGCGAAACCTCCAACTTGTGCAATTGTCCGTCATGCAGCGGTGATGACTTAATGCTGCACAACAATAGAGTTGCTCCATCCTCTGCCTCCCTCGCTCCTGATGTGGTGACGTCAAAGTGCACAGGATAGGTGCTCCGGGTCTGAACAAGCAGCTTGTGCAGCCAAAAGCCCCCTCCCACACGCCATCTGCTCTTATCTGAGCCCTGGACACACGTGCCAAAGGAGTCCCACGAGCATAGAGACGTGCTTGTCGTCACTGAGCCGGCTCTGTCCGCCTCCTCACTGTGCAATCTGGTGAATGGCACTGATCACCGCTCACTGTCAGGCCCGGTTTGGTCCAGTGTGTGGGGAGGAGGCCAGTTCTGAGAGGCGAGAAGCTTCTGCTTTTGTCACATGTCAGGCCAGACAAGTTGCGTTCTTGTTGTGGGTCGGGAGGCCGGAGGACGCAGAGCATCAGATGCAAAGACGTGAGCATCAAATACCATCAGATTAAGTTTTTAACATGTGAAAGAAAAAGATAAAATCCTTAATAATGAGTGATATATTTGTACAAAAGTATTATTCCACTTGTGAAAGTTCAATTTTACAACTATCACTTCCAACAACCTCATTCTGTGTTGGCGTGCTGGTTTGCGTGCAGGCCCGTGTGGCTATCTGACAGCCTACGCAGGTCAGGTCTTGATGACCTTGAGATGACCTTTGTGTTCACAAATGCAGCTTCTCCTACACCTTTGGCACTGTTCATAGAAAAAGGATGAATAGTAGATCAATAGTATTCATACTCTAAGCACATTCAAAACCAAGTGTGGAAATGTTTACTGAAAAACTGGATGTGTTCTAATCAATGTGGGACAAAGGGAAATGCAAAAGGTTTGACGGCTAGAGGGCGCGATGCGTAGTTGGATAGGAGGTTAGGATTCACATTGTTATTAAGAGAATTTCCAGTTCTGAATTTTTCCGCCCTTTTTCAGCGATATTGGCCGGAGTCACCACGTGACCACGGATTTGCCAGATTTGTAAAAATTCATGCGAGAGAAACAAACATGACTTTCATGCTCGGCTCATTGGCTCGCTCCCGTCAACAATGAAGCCCCACATCTTGATGTCATCAGCACCAACAACAATGCAAATTTTGCGGAGCACTTTGTCTCGGTTGCTCCAACCAGACAGATCTTATTTTTGACATTACTCACCTATATGAGAGAGGAAAAATCAGGTTTGATCACTTCCTCTTCTGCTGGGGTAAACGAAACAAACAAATATTTACTTCATTGTGTTTTGCTTATTGTGGAGGCAACCCTTGTGACTACACATCTGTTTATGGACGGCATTAAGAGAGCCCAGTCAGAGCGGTGGAGTGGGTGACGAGTGGGTGGTGTATGCCGCTCATCCATTATTCATGAGACGGGTGGGCAGAGTCTAAGTGGCAGTGACTGACAGAAACTCTATTACCAGCGTGAAGCGACTCCTCGAAGGTCCTTGACCTGATATTTGATGAACTAAGACATTAAGTGGATATACTGCATAAACAGGAATAATTTTGTTGGGAATAAGTTCTCTGGATAATTAGGGCACTGGGGAGGCAGACATGGGGAGGAGGGAGCCCTGATTTGAGAGAGGTAGGTACGATCATATTAATTTTGTGGTTCATTGCTTATTTAAAGATAGTGTGTTGAATACACGCACACACACACACACACACGTTTCTATGTTGTATTGCACCGTTATTGAAACGGCAGTGTGATCTTAGTTTCATGTACTTTTACTTCGATATTTAATTTGATGCTACCATATCTCAGTGCGATTATATATATATATTTGTTTTTTCTTTTTTTTAAGTGTAATAGTTTAAATACATTGTTGGTAACTTCTTTTGGTGAGTGATTCTTAACTTGTGGCCACAGAAATGTTTCACAAGTCTGTTTTTGAGTGACTTTTAACATCTAAGATTGTGTCATTTAAGTATATTTGACACTTAAAGAGAAAGCATGATTAGAGAAACTTAAAGAAAACAAAAATCATCACTTAAATGATTTGTTTCTCTAAATTATCATCTCAAGACCCCTCAGATCGATTTGTGATCCTTCAGGAGGGGCCCGTTTTGTTTGTTTTTTAAGCATACAGCAGATGTATTCTACTCTCTGTTCATTTTAGACAGGACAGTTAATGAAGTGAAGAGCTGCTGGAGTCCATGCGCGATAAAGATGGTCCCACTGGTCAAACCAGTGCTGCTGCTGCTTTTATGCCACAGCGTTTGGACCCTGGACATCCCTCTGGAGGGTGAGTTTGTAATTTGATGAAGTTTCTATTATCCTGAGATGTCATTCCTAAGATTGATTTCTCTGCCGGCAGTCAGACAGCCCCCAACCATCATAAAGCAGTCAATGAAGGAGCATATTGTTGACCCCAAAGACACCATGGTCATAGAATGTGAAGCCAAAGGGAACCCTCATCCCATGTAAGAGCTGATGTCATCTGATGTTAAACCTGACATCGATGTCTGCAAAACAAGCGCGTCCTCACTTTCTGCTCATTCATAGTTTCTCCTGGAGGCGTAATGGGAAGTATTACAACGTGGCACGTGATCCTCAAGCGTCGATGCGCCGGCGCTCAGGGACGCTGGATATATACGCCTGGAACATCCCAGAACAGTACGAGGCGGAGTATCAGTGCATCGCCTCCAATGAGTACGGATCTGCCTATTCCAACAAGATCAGGCTGCGACTATACAGTAAGGAGGATCACGGTGACTTCAGTGTGCGTTCCAGAACTCCGCTGATTCAATGCTGAGAAAAGTGTCTCACTGCTGTGCTTCTAAAACCATACAACAATCAAACTTTGGCTGAGAATGTAGATGTTATGAGAATTAATTCACTGTTGGTCAGATTTATTGACAACGTAAATACGTAGATTTAGGAATACTTTATTGATCCCAAGCTGGGGAATATACCCGATCTAAAAAAACAAAAAACACAGACAAGACCAGAAATATAAGCCCAAACAGAATTAATTCTTGTGATGGTAAATTGTACAGGAACGTGCAGGTTCTTGTTGTGTGGTGGATGAAAGTGTGGCGCCTATGGGATGATGCATCTGGTAGCTCTTCTTGGAACCAGTATCATCATCAAACAATGCAGGAGCTCCTGTGTGGCCGAGGGAGATCCTGGAGCCTGTGGTGGTCAGCATTGGTCTGCCTTTGGTGTTGTCCTGCGACCCTCCACCTGGCCCGCCTAAACCCGAGACCTACTGGATGTCCAGCTGTAAGCGTTAAAGTCACATTCTATATATATTTAGATCAATAAGCTTGAACGAGGAGGCGCCTTGTGATTGTCTAACCCCAATCAGCTGTGCGCTCCTTTTGCTTCTTCTTTTCAGGCTCCTATGCGAGACCCTTTAACTGGCCCATCCAGACGGCTGTTCCCACCATGCAGCCTGTGCGGCAGGACCGCCGGGTCTCCATGGGGGTGAACGGTGACCTGTACTTTTCTCACGTCCTGTTCAACGACTCCTTTACTGATTACTGCTGCAACGCCCGCTTCCCCTACAAGAACATTATCCAGCAGAAGATGCCTGTGGTTGTTAAAGTTCTCACAAGTGAGCGCTCGTGTGTTCACGGTGCACCCGGTGCAGAAACCATCGGATCTCTTGTGCTATGTGTCGTCTCCCAATGGAAATAAATTGGAAATGTGTAAATGATGCATACGGGCATATACTTGTGCATTTACACTCATATTCTCTGCTCTGTGTACCTATATTAACTACATATTAGGATATATATGAGGAACAAATTGTCAAATGTCTGTTTTTTGCTTTAACCCCACATCGCGTTTGCCAAATCAAAAATCTGCTGCATTCTTTTTTTTATTATTCCAGACCCTAAAAAAGACTCACAAACCAGGTTTTTCTTTCCCATTGCCTGAGGCCCAGTGTGACCGTGCTGTATGTTTCTTCTGCAGTTCGTACCTTGGCCGAGGCTGCCCCCACCTGGCTGTCTCCCACTGGCTCAACCAGTTCCGTAGAGGGCCTGCTGGGGGAGGAGCTTCTCCTGGAGTGTATCGCTGCAGGAGTGTGGGTTGGCATCCTAAATCTAAATGCTTTTTTTTTTTTTTCCTCAACAAAACATGGATTTTAACTTGTTCATCATCACCAAGGCCGACTCCTCATATCACGTGGACCAAGGATGGTGCGGACTTGATGGTGAGGTCACAGATGAAGGTCAAGCATTTCAACAAGATGATTCAAATCCCCAAAGCCTCACTCGACGATGCAGGTGAATACACCTGCGCTGCTACCAATAAGATAGGATACATTGAGCACACGATAGCCGTCAGGGTCAAAGGTGAGACATCCTCTTAGGATCATGCTGCCTAGACTTACTGCACAATATGGCGGAATAAACTAATAAGCTCATTAATATTTCACAGCGGCTCCTTTCTGGTTGGAAAAGCCCACCGATTTAGTATTGGCCCCGGAGGAAAATGGACGCTTGGCATGCCGTTCTGATGGTATTCCTCGACCCACAGTAACCTGGTTCATCAACGGGGAAACAATTGAAGGTACGTTCTTTGCCTATTAGCGATGACATAAATAAGGTAGACCCAACAGTGCAGAGTGATGGAGAAAGTGAAAAGGAAGTGAAGAATGGTGTGCAGGCAGGCTGGACCGGGTGGAGGAAAGTATCAGGTGTGCTCTGTGATAGGAGAGTGTCAGCGAGGATGAAGGGAAAGGTCTGCAAGACAGTGGTGAGGCCAGCCATGATGGAGGATGATGCAAAGCACAGGGTGAAGTGGAGAAGGTTGATTTGCTGTGGCGTCCCCTGCAGGGACAAGCCGGAAGTACAGTAGTAGTGATGGAAATAAAGCTAAATCTACACGATATCAAACCCTGCTGTCTCCATCTATTTTTCCACAGCTGCAACATCACAGCCAAACAGAGAGGTATCGGGAGACTCTCTGACTTTACGCAGTGTGACCGCTCTGAATAACGCCGTCTACCAGTGCAATGCTTCCAACCAGTATGGGTACTTACTGGCCAATGCTTTTGTCAACGTGCTACGTAAGTTACAGATACTTTTGCCATAACTTTGGACAATCCTGCATGATAAATCTGAACGACACCTAATCCTACACTGGAAATAGCCTCAGCGTACTATAATGCAACCATAATGCCAAGTGATAATATATATTTTCATTAAATTATCATAATAATATAATTTCATTTGCAGCACGGTGGCACACCGGTGCCTCACAGCGAGAAGGTCGCAGGTTAAAATCCGACTTGCGGCCTTTCTGTGAGGAGCTTGCATGTTCTCCCCGCGTGGGTTCTCCCCAGGTTCTCCGGGTTCCTCCCTCCGCTAAAAACATGCCACTTAGGTCCAGGTCATTATTGAAAAAGAGAATTAATTCTCAATTAACTTACCCGGTTACATAAAGGTTAAATACAAAATACAATAAATAGCAACTCTCTGTGTTGTGCCAGCATCACAAACTACCAGCTACTCACTGAGAACACTGAGGGGGCACTTGGGAACCGGGGTAATGGGGTACATCAAGCATATAAATGAAGCATTTCATGAAAGAATTCATTAATTATTATCGTTTCTTTTCTCTAGATGCAACTCCACGTATTCTCTGGCCCAGGAACGAACTGATGAAGGTTACAGAGGGCAGTCATACTTTCTTAGATTGCCACTACTTTGGTTCCCCGGTGCCTGAATTACGATGGTGAGAACAAGCTGTAGGTCATGCGAGTGCGGTGAGAAAGTTCAGACGTAACCCCCGGTGCGTATGTTTGTGGTTCGGATCCCACAGGTCTAAATACGGACAGGGGAATCTTGAAGGAAGCCGATTTAAGACGCACCGTAACGGGACTCTGGAGATTAGAAGCATACGGCTAGAGGACGAGGGCACTTACCTGTGTGTGGTCAGTAATGTCGCGGGAAGAGACGAGAGCCAAGTTCGAGTAGAGGTCAAAGGTGAGGGTCACATTTTTTAGGGACGTGAACGCTTTTTGATCGCATTGCCAGCAATTGTCGCTATTTCTCTCAGAGCCAACTTTAATTGTCACAAGACCGAAGGATCTGAAAGTCATGCGCGGGGAAGACATCGTCTTTGAATGCGGCGTGAAAGCAGATCCCACATCTACTGTCACGACAACCTGGATGAAAGGCAATAAGCAGGTCCCTCTGGGCTGGAGGTGCATCTCTTTTATTGATTAGCGCTCCAAACGTGACATCAACGCATTGCTGGCGAACATCTTTATCTTATGACTTGTATGCAAACCGCAGAATCTCTCTGGACGAATCAAATCTCCTCATCACCAATGTGAACAGGGGCGATGAAGGTAGTTACACCTGCGTCATCAAGAACGAACTGGAACAGAAGTCTGCCTCGGCTCGCTTAATGGTGATGGGTATGACACGTTTAATATCATCCTCATTTCATCGACCATAAAGAATGTATCATTACGGGATCATTACGGGATATTCCCTCAAGTACCGTTCTCCACACCTGTTTTGTGCATAGACCGCCCAAATCCACCCACTGACCTGGAGTTGTCAGATCCATACGAACGTAGTGTCAGACTAAGTTGGGTCCCTGGAGGCAGCAACCACAATCCGATAACAGGTAGGTTTCGGATGAATAGATTTTGCATTATTTTGCGGCCTGACTGAATCGTTTCATTCCATTAATGCTCTGTTACAGATTACTTGGTGCAGTACGATGATGACGACTGGTTGCCTGGGAAATGGAAAAACCTGTCAATGCACCCGGGGAACCTGAACTCTGTTGTTCTGCATCTTTCACCTTTCACCTACTACCAGTTCCGCGTCATCGCTATCAATGAAATTGGAATGAGTCGCCCTAGTCGTCCATCCATGCGCTTCCAGAGCAGCGGTGCACGTGTGTTCGATACTCCTAAAATGCATTATTGTTGTCAGAGACAGTTCGCACGCTAGCAAACTATAGGTTATTTGACAGTGAATTGGTCTTCCTGTCAAATGTTTATGTTAATGGTTCCTTTGGCAAGAATGTGAGTGAGCAAACTGAAAAGCTGACCTCTTGCTTTTAAGCCTATTCAAATTTTATAACTGTATTGGTTTTCCTGTACAGCACCAGACGTCATCCCAAAGAACGTAAAGGGCGTGGGTACATGGAGGAATAACATGGAAATCAGCTGGGAGGTAACAGAGTTATAAAATACTCACTGGAATTGGTCCCTTTAATCTTGATTATTAAATATATTTGCCTTCTATACCATGATGAAATCAAACCATGCTTGTAAATTATGTTTTCAGCCTCTAACCTACAGGGAGTGGAATGGGCCCCACCTGAAATACCTGGTGTGGTGGAGACGAAGAGATTCCCGGGAAGAGTGGAAGAATGCAACAACTAAATGGCTGAAATACTACATCTACGACGCAGATACCTTCACCCCATATGAGCTCAAAGTGCAAGCTGTCAACGACTTCGGCCTGGGTCCAGAGTCTCCCGTTGTTATTGGATACTCAGGGGAAGACCGTAAATACTAAAATCCTTTAGAAGACGCAGATATATATACATGAATGATGTGATTCTGATTGAAACATTATATTTGTATTCACAAGTGGTTAGTCCACTGATAGAAAAGACATTCCGTGTTTTCTCAGGTCCCTTGACTGCACCCCTGAACCTGAGAGTGTCCGACATCGAGAGCACTCAGGTGACCGTCCATTGGGACTCGGTGACTCGCAATACTATTATGGGAGAGCTGAAAGAATACAAGGTTTGTCTATTTGGAATCACATATCAGATAATGATGGGACTATACCTCACTTTTAAGTTTTGTTGTGACTACAGGTATATGCTTGACAGAAAGCGAACTAAGTTTTAACTATTAAAGTTTCACGCTATACAGATGCACTAGACAACTGACATAATGAGGAAAAGTTCAATTTCCCACTCACTATAGTTGTAACAATAACTTATCATACTACAGATCAAGAGCCAAACAAGAGAGTTCAATAGAACGCCTCCAGAGAAACCATGCCTCATATGATACCACTGTCACCAATCAATTGAAACGTTCTTATGTTGCAGACAAAGAAAGGATGATCAAGAATCCATTCAGAAATTATTTAAAATTTTAATACTATGATTTTTGATGTTGAAAAGAAATTCCCTGACTGATACGTCACAACTCTGAAAAACTCCATGCATCTTGACAAATGTGTTGGTCTACAGGTCTACTACTGGAGAGACAGCAGCCAGTTGAGGTGGCTCTGGGTCAACCGAGGGTTGAAGTCTCAGACTTTTCCAAACGATGATCCTGAGCCCTCTGGAGTCCTCGCAGGGCTCATTCCCTATAGCAACTACAAGATGTACATAGCGGTGGCAAACAACCGATACGAGGGGCCACCAAGTAACACGATACCGTTCTCCACACCTGAAGGAGGTAAGGAAAGTCACCAGTTTACCAGCCTGACAACAAGAACACTTGTGTTCTCTGACCAAGCAGAAGTTAAAGTGTATTTTTAAGATGCACCTTCCCCTGCTGTGGTTTTTTTTTTGTGCAGTGCCATCTGCTCCCAGATCCTTCAGGATCCAGCAGAGACATTTGGACAGTATTTATGTTGACTGGGACCTGCCAGCAGAACCCAACGGTATCATTATGGGATATTCCCTTAAGTACCAAACAGGTAGGTCAATATTGCGCTCTCATCTACCACTGGAGATTTTCCCATCATTACTGGCTACGCTCTGAAAAAGTAAAGTAGCGCCACGCAGTCCTCCGGGAAGAAACAGCTCAACTTTAATAACAGAAATAACATAACACCTTCAGTCTATTTCACTGAAGGTGGTAAAGGCTTCCATATGACACTCGAGTTCACATCCCAGAAGCACTTGAAATACATACTCACAAACCTAAATACCACAGAGGTATTTTCTCAAGAGGGTAATAACCACTTGTGGAGGCACTCTTTGAGCGAGTAAGGAACTTAATCGCCCAGTCGCCTGCACTCCACAGACATCAAGAGTCCCCTTAATGCTGGGAAATGTCCTCTCTCCACAGTGAACGCCACAAGAGGAGAAGAGCTGCGAGTTGAGGAGTTCCCTCCAAATGTAACAAGTTTCTCAATCCGGAGATTTGACCGCTACACTCGATACAGATTCTCAGTAGCGGCACGATCCGCACTCGGGATTGGGGAATGGCATACGGAGGAGTCCCAGCATTACACCACTGAAAGTAATTTACAAGATGCATCAGTATATTTGGCAATCATAAAAAATGTTTTTGATTTTGACATGTGTATGTGTGTGTGTGCTTATATATATATTTAGATTTGTGTGTCTTTTTTTAGTTTATGCTCAGGACCAGGTGGACATCACCACCCAAGGTTGGTTCATCGGGATCATGTGTGCCGTGGCCCTCATTGTCCTCATCCTACTCATAGTCTGCTTCGTCAAGAGGAGCCGAGGGGGGAAATACCCAGGTACGGCGACGATAGCTTATGTTTAGCAACGCCTGCTAACGCCTGTTTCTATTATAAAATCGTAACTTGTTTTACAGTACGGGAAAAAAAAGACATTTCTTTGGAGCCAGTGGATGACATCGATCAGGAAGGATCGTTTGACTACAGGTAAGTATTATCCCAATTATAATGGCCGCTAGTGGATAAAGTTATCAACTTTTAAAATATCTGCAGTGTTGCTTTTTTGTTTTTTATACCTCATGCACATCTGTTTAACACATCACACATTCACAATATGAGCAAAATGCAAAACCATTGTTCTGTAGCACTACTACTGGTCCAAATAAATACTCCACAGGGTGCCTTTAGTTTGGATTCCATTCTGTGTGATTCTGCACAGTTGAAGTTTCAACCTGGTCACAGTGTTTATCGCCTTAGATACTATAACTATACTTACATTATATTTTATGTTCTTATTCTGTTTACCTTTTCATATTAAACCTTTACTCCCACTCAATCCCGACCCCCCCCCCCCCCCCCCGTTCCTTTCCAACTGAACCACTCGAGGTCTCTTGAAAGGTACGGAAACTAAATATTGACATTATTGAACAAATTGTGTAATTTTACACGAGTTCGTATTTGTATATTTTTTTTACGCTAATAAAGTTTGTATAATGAAATACTGTATATTAAAATTCTCCATCTCACTATGCAAATGTCGATCTCAAACGAAATGTCGTCACATTTTAGGATAGCACGCGTCTCCACTCTGCCTTACCCCCGGCGGTATGTACCTGTACATTTTCAGCAAAATAATATATCAGATCTCGCCTGTCTTCTGGCCCCCATGCAATATATATTTCTAATATTATGTTTTTATCGATAACACTAATTTGTAGGGAGGAGGAAAGGGGGCTTCAGAGAGGCCAGCCGTCGCTGGAGGCCATGATGAGGCGGTCGGACAGCGACGACAGCCTGGTGGACTACGGCGAAGGAGGCGAGATACAATTCAGCGAGGACGGCTCATTCATCGGACAGTACACGGGAACAAGGAGAGACATCAGGGAGTTGGACTTTGGTGGAAACCTGGAGCTTCATTCTCCAATGAACACCATCTACTCTATGGCATAATACTCCAAATTCAAACTGCCCACCTGAGCCCCAGGAGAAGGGGGGGGGGGGGGGGGGGGTTGTCTGCAGGGTGGAACAGCCGGAGCTTGAGGTGCTGTAGTCGGGACAATAATAAAGATACATCCTTATCGATTGGATGAAAAGCATGTAAATGTTGTGTATTAGTAGATGCATGTTCGGTTATGCTTTTAGGAAACGGAGGCTGAACATCAGTGAATTGGATCCATTTATCATGTTGATAAAAGTGGTGTCAAGAACCAAATTCACTTCTGTTTTTTTACAGCTTTTACGTTCAGCTAATTGCAATAATAAAATTAACTGCATACTATAATGTCAATGTCTAAGGTGCAATGCGAGCGCATGAGGTGATGTTGGTGATAAGTGAAGGATAATAAAGTGTCTCCAGGGGATAGTGATTCATGTAATGTACTTTCATTTGGAGGTGAGAGAGCAACATCATTCTGGGAAATCAGCCAGGAGCCGATAAACCAGCTGTAAAATCAGGAATTCCATGTTACTCAACTGTCTTACTATTCCTGTCACCATGGCGATGGACAGAAACCACTGAACTTGTAACAGCCTTAATCTATTTAACCCCTGCTGCTGTCTGTGTATTTTCACAGTTATGTTGTAGATGTAAATAAAGTAGAAATTGTATTTCTAGCATGTTTGAACTGACTTTGAATGTTGACTCCTGAAGAATTACAACAAAATATATACCAATTGGTACCACTAAAGCTCTACTCTACTCTCATTGGACTCTGGAACACTGTCATACAAGGTAAACCTTAGTTACATCATTGAGGCAAAGCCGCATAGAAAAGGACATCTTATCTAATAACCTTAGTTTATTGGTCGCCTGATATGATACAGAAGTTCCTGGCATCGTTGGACTTAATACCGCATTCATCTTTTCTTTTTTTTCATCCCTCTTATTATGATCAAATCAGAAAAATACAGATTAACATGCACATCTTTTTGTTCGTAAATGCCGTATGCCTATATGATGAAGGGTCAGCAGAGAGGCTAAGGAAAAAATTTAAGCCATCAATAGGTCCGATATAAAATATATTAAATGTATTGATGCTGTGTTGATCTGTCGTGCCATGGAAATAATTTTAATATAGCACATTATAAAGATCTTGTCTTATCTGCCTTAATTGCTGGACTTGTAATATGAGTGACTTTACAGGCACTAGTTTATATAACCTTGTGTCCTCTGATCAACATTAAATAGATGATAAAATAGAAGCAGATATCGACCGTCATCTTCGGCGGTAGAGATGATAGCAGGGGGAGTGCGCCGTCTTCCTCTGATGCATCCGTCACAACCCACCGACAGCCTTCATACCTTTGTCCCTTTATCGCATTTATAAAAAGGACTCCCTGGTGGGACATTCAGACTGGGAAGAGGTAAGTCAGCAGCACGCAGAAGAGTCCATTTCACAGGTGATTTAATTCTGTTAGGCATTACCATCCAATAATACGTATTATAATAAAGTGTGTGTGTGTGTGGGGGGGGTATTTGCTTATAACACATAGCAATTATTATTGTTTCAGTCACTGAGGAAGTTGCTGGGCTGGAGCAAACATGACTCGGCTAACCATTCTGGCCGGTAAGTTATTGTCTTTTGCGAGGCAAAGCAACGAAATAAGCAAATAGATAAATGTGTCTTTTTTTTTATTTATAGGGCTGTCCCTTTTGATGTGTCTTCAAATGGGTATGATGTCATTATTTAACGACTTCATGTGTCACTGATTTCAAATGGAAACTTATTTTTAATCATGTCTTACCTCTACGACAGTGTCCTCGACCAAACTGGTGTGCTACTTCACCAACTGGTCCCAGTATAGACCGGGCGTTGGCAAATATATGCCTGGCAATGTGGACCCCTACCTCTGCACACACCTGATCTACGCCTTTTCGCAAATTAGCTCCTCGAACGAACTGTCAATCTACGAGTGGAACGACGAGGTTCTCTACAGGTCCTTCAATGGACTCAAGGAAAAGTGAGCAGTTCTGCCTATCACATTAGTTCGGTTAGGCGTGACTGCTGAGGTGGAATCATTCTGATTTCCACAGCTTTATGGGAATCAGAATCTGGATTTTCCCATTTACTTATAATGGAGGCTTAAAAGAAAATCATATCTTGCATTCAATTCAGTAACCAAAAACCAGAGTGATAAAGGGGTCCGATATGCACCATCATCCAGAATGTCTTCTGGATCTGATCCAGAATGAGGTCAGGAAAACATATAAAATATTAACATTAAAACACCATTTAAAAAATCAGTTACAAATCAACTCTGATTCAATTTTACTTTTCACGATTGGTGTCTAAAGAGACAAAGAACAACTTTTGATGATGATCCGGACCACCATGTGGACGGTGTAAATCCAATTAGGAGGGGAATGAGCTGCTTGGCGGAGGTCGGCTCTCTCCGAGTGCTTTTCTAGTTCAACATGTATTCAAAGTTGAGGGCTGATCCTCCATGAGAAGAATCTTTACTTGTAGGATAAGAATGCACTTATTTATTGAAGTATTTCTACACCTTTTTCCTGAACAGAAATCCAAACTTAAAAACTCTGTTGGCTGTTGGTGGCTGGAACTTTGGAATCGCACAGTAAGTCTGCGTAAGACAGTAAAACAGTAAAGGATCTTAAGGATATTACTTTACATCATCTCAATGGCATCTTTTAAACTTGCTTCACATGTTTACAGATTTTCCATCATGGCTTCCACTGCGGCCAACCGCCAGACATTCATTCAGTCTTCCATCAAATTCTTGCGACAGTACGGGTTTGACGGGTTGGACCTGGACTGGGAGTATCCTGGAGCGCGAGGAAGCCCCCCAGAGGACAAGCAGAGGTACACGGTGCTCTGTCAGGTACGTCTCTGTCAAGGCAACACAGCATATTGAGTTGAGATCAAAGAGCAGTGTGTCTTTTCTGACCGTCCTACTCTTGAATAATTCCCAAATTATTTAGGAAATTCTTGCTGGCTTTGAGAAAGAGGCCGCCGAGACCAAACGACCACGCCTGCTATTCACGGCTGCCGTGGCCGCTGGGAAAGTAAACATCGACAATGCATATGAGATTGCCGAAATCTCCAAGTGAGTTCCCATGAGCGTGAGTCCTTTCCCTTTATAGCTGCAAAGATATTTGACATTTTTTTAATCTTTTCCTCACTTTTGTGTCCGACAGGCATCTGGACTTCATTAACGTCATGACTTACGACTTCCACGGATCGTGGAACACTTTCACCGGTCACCACAGCCCCCTGTATAGAGGCTCCGCCGATTACGGCGATCTCATCTATTACAATGTGGTGAGTGAAAAATGTCTACAAAATTTCAACTCAGATCTGTAAAAAAGTGTGTTAAACGCCCGACTGGTTTCAAACAGGATTTCGTTATGAAATATTGGAGAGATCTGGGGGCTCCTTCCGAGAAACTCATCATTGGTTTTCCCACATACGGACGCACATTTATCCTGACAACTGCAGCCAATGGTGTTGGTGCACCGGCCAATGGACCGGCCTCCGCTGGGCCTTTCACCCGGGAAGCTGGATTTTGGTCGCACTATGAGGTCAGTCAAGACAGACCTCAGTTCACGTTTAATTCAGTCGAGGCGAACAGATTTAGTTCAGGATGTTTAAGTATCGTATTCTTCCCTTTCTATAGATTTGCAGCTTCTTTGATGAAGACCATTACAACTGGATTGAGGATCAGAAGGTGCCTTATGCCACCAGAGGAAATGAGTGGGTTGGGTTTGATAGCAAGCGGAGCTTAGAATTCAAGGTAATGAATTACATAATGCCCCTCATTCACAGAGATAACACGAATGAGATAAGGGAAGAAAATCACAATACGCGTTTGTACATGATAATCTGAACCAAACTGCACAGTCAGCACAGACAGAAGGAGACCCTAAGCCTCAAGTCTGACGTCTTTGTTTGTATGTGAATTTAATCATTATCCTTCAACCGGTATTCAAAAATAACTAGAAAGGCACTCAGAGAACGCAGACCTCCGCCAAGCAGCTCATTCCCCTCATAATTAGATTTACACCGTCCACATGGTGATCTGGATTCGTAAACATTTTTAATGTTAACATTTTATATTATTACTGGCCTGATTCTTGATCAGATCCAGAAGACATTTGGCATGATAGTTCATATCAGACTCTTTTAAGACTGTGAATTTAATGCATATTTTTTTTTACAATATTTTAAAGTAAATGGGAAACCTTTATTTCGCAGACACTGTATCTGAAAGACAACAAATTTGGCGGAGCCTTCATATGGTCTCTCGACCTAGACGATTTCACCGGAGAGTTCTGCAGACAGGGAAAGTATCCCCTCATCAGCCACGTGCAGCGTCTCCTGGATTTAGGTAAACCGAAACAACAGCAACTAACCAGTCAAACTTTCCCTCCACAATCTCATGAACGCAAACATGGTTACCTTACTAGATGCTCCGTCTACGGCCCATCCTGAAACCACGCCAGGCGAAACTACCATCGAAACGCTGGCCCCTAACGAAACCACAACCGTCAGGGCCACAGTGACCGTTCCAGTTGAGGCAGGAGATAATTTCTGCGTCGGGAAGGCTGACGGTAACTACAAGAATGTCAAAGACAGCAACACCTTCTATCAGTGTGTCGCCGGTCTCACCTACACCCAGAGATGCCAAGCTGGTCTTGTTTACAATGAAAGATGCGACTGCTGTCACTGGTTTTAAATAAATATATGATGGTGAAGCAAAACGTTTTTTGTCTAATATAAATAAATACACATTTTATATATTCCTGACCTGACACATAAGTAGGTTTGCTGCTGAATGGAAAATTAGGAATTGTTTTAGGTGAATGGTCCAAATTTTGGGACCATCTGTTAACAGTATTTTATGGTGTACTTTGTACTATCCGTATATTGGCACGTATTACAGGCTTTTATACGCCTGCCTGCCCATTCGTTTGTAGGAGGATGACTCGTTTTGCTGCAGGACAATGACCCTGGACATGCAGTAAACTCCATCTGAAGTCCACAGCGGCACAAGGAATGCTGATGTTATCTGACATCTGTGGGAACATAAAAAAAAACCCAACAGAAAGAATTCTTTAAAAAAGTCTGGGATGCGTTAAGAATGCTTGAACGCTAGATTGGAAGAAAGTCTGGAATTTATTGGAATCAGTGCTGCATCAGGGGACTTTATACCAGAGCAAATATTGGGAAATGATGACAGGATGTGTTTTGGACGATGGACTTTATACAGAGAGTGGCTAAAAGGTGTGCGTGTCAAAAAAAAAGGTTTCTTAAAGCTCATTTCCTTTTCCAACTAATTAGGTTCACTTGGATCAAACAACAATGCTTTAATCTTTGGGTCTGACAATTTTTCCTGGGTTTGGTTCTCGTTTATTTGTATTAATCAGCATCAGGAATCCATTCCGTTCTCTGTTTATAGAGCAACGATGAGCAAGATCGCACTACTAGCAGGTAAGGCGCCCTAGGAAGTGCCGCAAGGTTCTCTTAACATCAGTTTTCCTTTTAATATTTTCTAACCAAATCTGTACTTTTAAAGGAATCTGTCTTTTCCATCACAGTTTGGGTGAGTTCGAGTTACATTAATAACCGAAATGGGACAACATCTAAAACCATGAACATCTTTTCATTGATTTTCCTTGGAGATTCATTAAAAATCTTTTCTGCTCCTGTTTTAATTCTAGTTTCCTCCTCCAGACTGGTCTGTTATTTCACTAATTGGTCCCAGTACCGACCGAGTACTGGGAAGTTTATGCCTAATAATATTGACCCCAATCTGTGCACACACCTGATCTACGCCTTTTCTGGTATTAACGAGGCAAATGAGCTCGTCACCATAGAATGGAATGACGATCAACTCTATGCGTCCTTTAATGGACTGAAACAGAGGTTAGTACTGCAAATGTCGTGGAAAATCATCTTAGCTGGAAAAGTAAAGAAGTCATCCTCACAGGAATCCAAATCTGAAAACCCTGTTGGCAGTGGGAGGCTGGCGCTTTGGAACACAAAAGTGAGATTTTTGCGAATGGCCAATCCATAAAAATCAATCTGCCTTCTGTTCTAAACACAGTCCCTTCCCCGGGACAGATTCACTTCGATGGTCTCTACACAAGCCAATAGAAACGCGTTTGTCCAGTCTTCTATCAAACTGCTGAGGAAGGCTAGCTTTGATGGACTTGATCTGGACTGGGAATATCCTGCCGCGAGAGGAAGTCCGCTGGAGGATAGGCAAAGATTCACTCTTTTATGCAAGGTCAGATCCAGCATTTGTTTTCTTTGCTGTTCTACTGATGCCTGACTTGAACCGTGAAGTAACTCTGGCCATCCCGTTTGGCACAAGGAGCTCCTTGAAGCTTACGAGGTGGAGGGAAAAGCAACTGGAAGACCCAGATTAATGATCTCTGCTGCCGTCGCTGCTGGGAAAGGAACCATCGATGCCGGTTATGAGATCGCAGAGATGGCAAAGTACACCAGATTATTGGTGCATTATTGGTCATGATGTTCGGGTGAAGCTGATCGAAGATGTTGTATCAGGTATCTGGACTTCATTAATGTGATGACGTACGATTTTCACGGCACCTGGGAGAGTGTGACGGGACACCACAGCCCCCTGTACAAGAGATCCCAAGACACCGGAGACCAGGTTTACCTTAATACCGTGAGTCTGTCCATTTCAGCTGCATCACAGCTGGAGTTTTTTCATTTCAATGAAAATGAATGGAAATTCAATAAAAATGTGTGTTTTGGGGGGAAACGTGTGCTTTTATTCACACTCAGGACTATGCCATGAGGTACTGGAGGGACAAGGGAATGTCTGTGGACAAACTAAACATGGGCTTTGCCACATACGGGAGAACATTTCGACTGTCGTCTCGGTCCACTGAGGTTGGAGCACCGGCCAGCGGTCCCGCTCCCGCTGGAGTTTTCACCAGGGAGGCCGGCTTCTGGTCCTATTATGAGGTGAAACCGGGGAAGTCGGCCTGTTTCTCACCGTGGAATATAGTAAAATAAAAAAAATGGCTAAATGATCAGAGCGCTTTAACTGACGTTTCAGATTTGCACTTTTCTTCGAGGGGCCAGTGTCCACTTGATCGAGGACCAGAAAGTTCCGTACGCCACCAAACTAAATGACTGGGTTGGATATGACAGCAAAGAAAGTATTGAGACAAAGGTAGGCTTGATTGTTTGATTTGTTCATCAGCCTTCTCACGCAAGTTGAAGATCTAAATGCACGCGATGCTGTTGAGTGTTGACGTCGTTACACTCGCAGGTCCAGTACCTGAAAGACAACAGGTTCGGAGGGGCTTTCGTCTGGGCTCTGGACCTTGATGACTTTAATGGACACTTCTGTGGACAAGGAAACTACACCCTCATCGGACATCTACGCTCACTTTTGTCCTCAGGTGAGAGAGCGTGGCTTCCTTCGTATTCCGTCCTGCATCCTGTCTCTCCGCTTTTGTTCAGTCGGATTGTGAAGCCTGCTGACACAGCCCTCCACAATCTCATGAACGCAAACATGGTTACCTTACTAGATGCTCCATCTACGGCCCATCCTGAAACCACGCCAGGCGAAACTACCATCGAAACGCTGGCCCCTGACAAAACCACAACCGTCAGGGCCACAGTGACCGTTCCAGTTGAGGCAGGAGATAATTTCTGCGTCGGGAAGGCTGACGGTAACTACAAGAATGTCAAAGACAGCAGCACCTTCTATCAGTGTGTCGCCGGTCTCACCTACACCCAGAGATGCCAAGCTGGTCTTGTTTACAATGAAAGATGCGACTGCTGTCACCGGTTTTAAATAAATATATGATGGTGAAGCAAAACGTTTTTTGTCTAATATAAATAAATACACATTTTATATATTCCTGACCTGACACATAAGTAGGTTTGCTGCTGAATGGAAAATTAGGAATTGTTTTAGGTGAATGGTCCAAATTTTGGGACCATCTGTTAACAGTATTTTATGGTGTACTTTGTACTATCCGTATATTGGCACGTATTACAGGCTTTTATACGCCTGCCTGCCCGTTCGTTTGTAGAAGGATGACTCATTTTGCTGCAGGACAATGACCCTGGACATGCAGTAAACTCCATCTGAAGTCCACAGCGGCACAAGGAATGCTGATGTTATCTGACATCTGTGGGAACATAAAAGAAAAACCCAACAGAAAGAATTCTTTAAAAAAGTCTGGGATGCGTTAAGAATGCTTGAACGCTAGATTGGAAGAAAGTCTGGAATTTATTGGAATCAGTGCTGCATCAGGGGACTTTATACCAGAGCAAATATTGGGAAATGATGACAGGATGTGTTTTGGACGATGGACTTTATACAGAGAGTCGCTAAAAGGTGTGCGTGTCAAAAAAAAGGTTTCTCAAAGCAACAATGCTTTAATCTTTGGGTCTGACAATTTTTCCTGGGTTTGGTTCTCATTTATTTGTATTAATCAGCATCAGGAATCCATTCCGTTCTCTGTTTATAGAGCAACGATGAGCAAGATCGCACTACTAGCAGGTAAGGCGCCCCAGGAAGTGTCGCAAGGTTCTCTTAACATCAGTTTTCCTTTTAATATTTTCTAACCAAATCTGTACTTTTAAAGGAATCTGTCTTTTCCATCACAGTTTGGGTGAGTTCGAGTTACATTAATAACCGAAATGGGACAACATCTAAAACCATGAACATCTTTTCATTGATTTTCCTTGGAGATTCATTAAAAATCTTTTCTGCTCCTGTTTTAATTCTAGTTTCGTCCTCCAGACTGGTCTGTTATTTCACTAATTGGTCCCAGTACCGACCGAGTACTGGGAAGTTTATGCCTAATAATATTGACCCCAATCTGTGCACCCACCTGATCTACGCCTTTTCTGGTATTAACGAGGCAAATGAGCTCGTCACCATAGAATGGAATGACGATCAACTCTATGCGTCCTTTAATGGAGTGAAACAGAGGTTAGTACTGCAAATGTCGTGGAAAATCATCTTAGCTGGAAAAGTAAAGAAGTCATCCTCACAGGAATCCAAATCTGAAAACCCTGTTGGCAGTGGGAGGCTGGCGCTTTGGAACACAAAAGTGAGATTTTTGCGAATGGCCAATCCATAAAAATCAATCTGCCTTCTGTTCTAAACACAGTCCCTTCCCCGGGACAGATTCACTTCGATGGTCTCCACACAAGCCAATAGAAACGCGTTTGTCCAGTCTTCTATCAAACTGCTGAGGAAGGCTAGCTTTGATGGACTTGATCTGGACTGGGAATATCCTGCCGCGAGAGGAAGTCCGCTGGAGGATAGGCAAAGATTCACTCTTTTATGCAAGGTCAGATCCAGCAGAGATGGCAAAGTACACCAGATTATTGGTGCATTATTGGTCATGATGTTCGGGTGAAGCTGATTGAAGATGTTGTATCAGGTATCTGGACTTCATTAATGTGATGACGTACTATTTTCACGGCACCTGGGAGAGTGTGACGGGACACCACAGCCCCCTGTACAAGAGATCCCAAGACACCGGAGACCAGGTTTACCTTAATACCGTGAGTCTGTCCATTTCAGCTGCATCACAGCTGGAGTTTTTTCATTTCAATGAAAATGAACGGAAATTCAATAAAAATGTGTGTTTTGGGGGGAAACGTGTGCTTTTATTCACACTCAGGACTATGCCATGAGGTACTGGAGGGACAAGGGAATGTCTGTGGACAAACTAAACATGGGCTTTGCCACATACGGGAGAACATTTCGACTGTCGTCTCGGTCCACTGAGGTTGGAGCACCAGCCAGCGGTCCCGCTCCCGCTGGAGTTTTCACCAAGGAGGCCGGCTTCTGGTCCTATTATGAGGTGAAACCGGGGAAGTCGGCCTGTTTCTCACCGTGGAATATAGTAAAATAAAAAAAATGGCTAAATGATCAGAGCGCTTTAACTGACGTTTCAGATTTGCACTTTTCTTCGAGGGGCCAGTGTCCACTTGATCGAGGACCAGAAAGTTCCGTACGCCACCAAACTAAATGACTGGGTTGGATATGACAGCAAAGAAAGTATTGAGACAAAGGTAGGCTTGATTGTTTGATTTGTTCATCAGCCTTCTCACGCAAGTTGAAGATCTAAATGCACGCGATGTTGTTGAGTGTTGACGTCGTTACACTCGCAGGTCCAGTACCTGAAAGACAACAGGTTCGGAGGGGCTTTCGTCTGGGCTCTGGACCTGGATGACTTTAATGGACACTTCTGTGGACAAGGAAACTACACCCTCATCGGACATCTACGCTCACTTTTGTCCTCAGGTGAGAGAGCGTGGCTTCCTTCGTATTCCGTCCTGCATCCTGTCTCTCTGCTTTTGTTCAGTCGGATTGTGAAGCC
Organism: Brachionichthys hirsutus; assembly: GCF_040956055.1. Taxonomy (NCBI): domain Eukaryota; kingdom Metazoa; phylum Chordata; class Actinopteri; order Lophiiformes; family Brachionichthyidae; genus Brachionichthys; species Brachionichthys hirsutus. The sequence continues at coordinate 14,058,708 of NC_090898.1, forward strand.
TGCTGACAGTCTTATTCCTTCCGTCTTCAGCCACCCCGAATCCAGTGACTCCGTCTCCGAACCAGGGTCAACCTAACCTCACAGCTCCCAAACCCACAGCCACCGCGTCGGGGACGACAACTTCTGCGCGGCAAAGATCGGTGGGGTTTACCCCAAACCGACGATAGAGGTTCCTTTTACAATTGTGCCAACGGAATCACCCGGATCCAAAGATGTCCCCCTTATTTGGCCTGTAAGGAAAGTTGCCACTACTGTGACCTACCAGCGTAGATTTCACATTGTTTTATTCTCCCCATCAACAGCATTAAAACGCTAAATCACGTACTTTATTATTTTTATTTCAGTGAATAATGACAAAAGGATAGAAGGTTGTTTTTAAGTCATGTGCAGTGTTATCTATCCTCTAAGATCTGATGTCATGCATGTTGAAACGACACTGGTTGATGTTAAATCACTACAGACACACATTTCAGACATTTCATTGGAATTTGTGATGGATATTAAAACCAAGTGATGACTGGTGGCTTTGTCCTTTTGACTTAAATTAAACTTGCGCCCTGAGAAACGGCGCCCTAAATCTCTCTCGGTACTCCGTTGCTGCTCAAGACAAAAAAAAAAAATCAGCACAACAACATCTTCAATTTCCTTTTTCTACAGGTTGGTAGAACGTTCACAATTAAAATACGAGAGGAGCAATGGGAAATAATAAAGCGCACCAAACCTCTGATGTCTGAGGACAACATAAAACCCCTTTTGTCCACTGGCATCCTGCAGAAATGTCACTGATGCAAGCATGCAGTGTTTTAGTGAAGTAAATGTGTTACTTAACACACACACACACACACACACACACACACTCAACTTTCTCCCTGTAGTCACACAAACACAGTCAAACTCTTAATGTTGTGAGGTCAGTCATCGTGCGCAGATCCCAGGGCAGATTAATAGAACAGCGTGTAAACAGTATGTGAATAGATCGTTCTGTGTGTGAACTCAGCTGAGGTGATTTTAAACTCGAGTTCCGGTCTGGTTTAGCAACCAAAAAACGGTGACTCTGGGCACATCTGGATGTTGCAGAGGAGACTCAGCCCAACAAGCACAACAAGTGGAAAATAAACCAATCGGCTCAGAGGATGATCAGGAGTTGAGTTTTATTATTGATGCATCCAGTCCACAGAACCCCCCCTCAACAGTTAGCATCGCTAATAGCAGCAGTGATTTAGTCATACACAACCCCCCCACCCCCCCCCCCCCCACACACACACACACAGGCTGCCGTCGAACTGATCGATCACATATCTTGATTTGTTCTAACCCAATCCCGTCTGTTCCCTTAGAGTTCGTGGGCGGAGCTGTGGGGATCAGGGAGTTTCTGAATGTCGCAATTTTGAATCAGGCTGAAGTAGAAGGAAACGAGCTCTTCGTAGTTCTTTTTGGAAATCCGTTCATTGATGCCGTGGAATCTGAAACGAAAGAAAACAATAATCCGACTCTGCGACAGGAAGCGATATGTTTGTTTTATTTTGTTAAGTATGACTTTATTACAGTTTGATGATAATAAGTGGCCGGCTAGTTGTTTTTTTTACCTCTGGGAATCACCTGGTTTAAACCAAGCAGGAACAAATCGGTAGATGTTATCCGTCAGGTCTTTGAAGTGTCGGCTGTCGGTGTTCCCGATACAGACGCCTGCACATTCAAAGCGTGACGTGAAAACAGAGAAACGCCCGTCATTTGACTTCCACCTTACTTTTCATGCATTCACTCTCGGTTCTACCTGGAGCGACTGCAACCGTTGGAAACATGTCCAGCACCGTTTTCTTAATGATCTGGAAGCCGAAGGCCTTTTCATGCGTGGAGCTGACAGGCAGAGGGTCAAACCCTTCAACCAGTTCCATTTTCACGCGCTCGTCCCCCACCTTAGACCGAATGAGGTCCAGGACCTGGACGGGACAGCAGACTCAGAATGTTCAAGGTGAGACATGGGGAAACTGTGAAGAGCAAAGATGAAACATTCATGCTCTACCTCCTGCAGGGACTGCGCTGAGTGGATCCTCAGATTTACATAAGCTTCCGCGAGGGACGGGAGGACATTCACCTTCGTGTGGAGAAAGAATTCAGGACTTTTCTGGTCAGAATTTAAACTCCTTGTGAGGTTTCTTTGTAATATTCGCGGTACCTTGACTCCTGCATTAAACATGGTGACTGCTGTGGTCGTCCTCACAAAAGCATTGGTATCTGGCTTTTTTTCAAGGACCCTGCGACGAGAAGATTTACAAAACCCTTGACTTTGCTCCAGAGGAGACGGCCAACGCTTTTCGCTGTAGCTACCTGCCGAGCAGCGGGGAGAACAGCCACATATTGGACATGACGAACTTCAACGGGAGGCTGAACTGAAGTCAAAGGAGGAATGACTGAGAACCAAACTGGAAAGACAGAAGGCGTGACAGGAAGTGGATACGCAGGCGCCCCCCTGCCCCCCCCCGCCTACCTTATGCGCCAGGTGCTCGAAGGTCTCACGTTCAGGGCCGTGGCCGAAGAGCCTCGGCATGGGGCTTTCTTCCAGTCTGAGGAAAACGCATGGCAGAATTAAGCCGAGTGCTTCTTGTTCCCTTTGAAGCATCCTGTAACGAATCTAAACCTTTGATTTGCTCCGTGCTTCCATCACAGAAAGTCCTCTTGTGTAGTCAGGATTGTTTTTGGAGCTTCGGGGGGGGGGGGGGGGGGGCGACTTTCCCAACAGCTGGAGTCTTTCCTTTGGATGCTGAAGCATTTATCAACAGGCGCTCGGCCTGAGGCGCACAGCGAGCTACACAAACTGCATTTCCCTCCTTGTTCACGGCCTATCGCTCGCTCTTGATCTTATTTGTTTCGTGGGGTTTTTTTTGGGGGGGTGGAGACTAAAAGGAATTCTTGATTGTAAAGAAAACGCTCCTCACCTTTTGACGGCTGCAGCCAAGATACCGATGCTGGTCTCCCTGGGGGGCATCGAGGAGTGACTGGGGGGCATGGACACGCTGAGCTTCACGGTGGCCAATCCCTTCTCGCTTACCCCAATTCTACAAAAGGTGCATCGATTACAGCTCAAGCAGCTTAACAAAGGCGAGCATTTTTTTGCGTTTTGTCTGGGAGCTGTGCTGTTGACACCAGTGGGGGGGGGGGGGGGGGGGGTCCTTACAGAGCGGCGGGTCCCTCAAGGCCGCCGATGACTCCGTCGAGCACCGCCAGGCCCTCGTCCAGGACGAAGGAGACGCGAACGCCGCGCCGCTCAAATTCACGCGCTATGCTCATCGCTCCGTTTAAACCGCTAACCTTCAAAGGAAAAGGTCAGCACGATTCAGATGTTAAATGGCGATATTCTTAATCTTGGGCTCACTCTCTCTCCAGTTTACGAATAGCGAATGTACTTCTTCATCGTGGCCGAGGCCGATGTAAAACCCTCGACGTGGAGCGTAGCCCTTCAGCAGCAAGTACTCCAGCGCCTGAAGAATTCCCTGTAAAAAATAAAAATAAAGTCGTTTTCTGCTTAACAGCGAGTTCAACAAACGTGTCTTTTGCCGTCTCACCATTAAGGAGCCCTTGTCATCCAAGGTCCCTCTGCCGTAAATGAAGCCATCGATTTCCTCGGCTGAGAACGGCGGCGCCTCCCAGCCGTCCGACTCCGAGGCAGGCACTACGTCGATGTGGGCCAGCAGCAGGTACGGATCCAAGTCGGGCTGAGATCCTCTCACCCAGAACAGGTGGCTGTAGTCGGCCACCAACTCGTGACGGACCAAGCTCGACGAGAAAACTGTTGGGAAGGCTGATACGGGCATGAAAACACACACCTAAAAGGTGAGCTGCACTACATCAGGGGTCCCCAACCTTTTCCCGGCCACGGACCGGCTTCATGCAGGACAACTGTTTTTTTCTTTAAAAAAGATTCTTGTCTTTTATGTCTCGTTCTGTGTGCCGAAGCCGTTTTGAGACTTTTTTCTTGGAGGTTGTCGGCTCCTCTTCCGGCTCCTCTGTTTGCTCCCCCCCCCCCCCCCCCTTAGCAAAGAAGCTTGTCAAAGACGTTTGTTTTATTACTCATTTTCGATAGTTTCTGGGTTTATTTTTTTGAGTAATTGAATCACGTGCCCCAGAAGATTCAGAGGCGATGGTGACGTCAGAGAAAAGCTGGTCCTTTTCTTTTTTTTTTTAGATAAAAACACCCGTCAGAATCAATACAATAGAAATTACACAAATTTACTCTGTCCAGGTCGGTGGTTGGGGACCCCTTTTTTATGGGGGGGGGGGCGGGGGGGGGGTCGTGCGCCCCTGCTTCGTCTAGCAGCGCCCCTAGAATTTACGAAAAACTCCCTTTTAACTTTAACGTCAAAAACTGAGGTCATGTGACAGACTGAATCCATTTTAAAGTACATTGTGAACCCATTAAAAAGTGTTAACCGGATTACTTTTCCGGAGGAACCTGTCAAAGTCCCGCAGCGCGGAGGTGTTGATCACCGTCTGCGAGGTGGACACCGTCGGGATCCGGATCGCCGCTGCAGGAACGGGGAGACACCGGGCCGGGGCCGTCAGCGGCCGCTTCTCCACCACAATTCATCGCGTCCACTTCGTTGAAACGGGAGACGAAATAATTACCTTTGAAATTATCAAGAAGCTCCTCTCTCCGACGCCGGTCGATGACCAGGGAGACGTTGTTCGTCTTTTCCCAGCGAGCGAGCTGAAGTCCGGCGTCGACGTCCAGGGAGAGAGTCCTGAGAGACGCTATCGTGAATAATAAAACTACCGCGATGGCTAAACTACTGATGGTCACCTTTAAAAGTTTGTTTATTTTGGAGCCCGGCCGGGAGTCTGCCATTGCTGCGGTGGCGGAACTCGTTCACGGGGTTTGTGTACAATCTGAATCAAGCCGCGGTTGTTGAACGAGCACCCCTCGCTGGTCGATGTTGGTATGACACGTATATTCTTTTTAATCATCATGCCGCAAATGAAGCAAAAACATCCTTTATTGAAATATAGTTGAAAAATGTACCACAAATCAAACACAGTTACACAAATACTTTGAAAAGGCATCGCGGCGTTAAACTTAGCATTCTTATTTTTGCACGAGAGCAGTTCAGTGATCGTCTCAACTGCAGCGACAAAAGCACTTTGGATAAAACATCTGCAAGCAAAATATTTCAATATGTAAAACTGGACTTTGAGGTTGGACAGGCGAAAACAAAAAAATAAAATCCTTGAATGAGGTCATGATGCCTGGTTTAAAAAAACAACAACGTTCCCATGTGCGAGTTAATAGACAAATAGACGCACTTCTATCCAGACGTTGATGGTGCATCCCGAGTCTCCGCCTGGAGCAGAAGGTCCTCCTCGCCGTCCAACGCCTGGTTCAGACCACCCAGTAAAGCCAGCAAAGGGTTGAATGAGTTGTCCTCAGCACAGATATAAATGAGGTAGAGGAGAACGACCACAAGGAGGAAGACTGCAATCTGTATATGGATTGGCATGGGGCGGCGCTCCACCTCTTGCCTCACGAGGGTCGTGGCCGTGGGAGTGGCCGGTGGGGGGTCTGGGTACGTCCGGATGGGTCTCCCCGCTGCACCCTTGATCGGTTTCCGACAAGTGACGCTAAAATACGAACACAGTAAACATGCCGATAATCCAATCACAAAGCAACTCCATGCGTCAGGTATGCGTCGCCACGTAAGGCTGTCCTCGTGTCCCCCACCGCCATCAAGTAGCAAAAACATCCCGTACCTCAATCACAAATATAGGCAGCCGTCTGTACTTACTAGATCCCCATTGGCGTGGATTTAAAGCAGGGAAATGCGTCCTTCAAAATATCTTCAACAGGCTCCACGGGAGGCTGGAAGAGAAATCGGAAAATTACCGAAAGCGGACCAGACAAAACCGACGTCCCTGAGAGAGGAGACGGAAGACGGTGATTGTTGATGTAACGACTATAGATCTGGCGCAGGGTACGAGGAGCCATCTGTGTCCGGTAATTAGAAAACACTCTCAGAGCGCAAAAACCTCCACCAACACCAATCAGGTGCAGCAAATTCGTTTCGTCCCGCAGCAAAACAAACACACAGGCAGGCAAATAACACCACAAAATAAAGTGCACCCCCCAGCACCACGTGAAGTAACAAGGGGGGGGGGGGGGAGATATGTGCCTGAGGTCTGGATTTATAAGGAGACACTTGGAGGGTCCGGTGCAGGGAGCGGTTCTTCCCGGTGAGAGCGTTGAGCTGAGGACAGGAGACGTTACGACAGCGGATTTAAGTCTAACGGTTAACTTTAAGTGAAGCTTAAAGTGCGACTGAACGCTACCGACCCTGCTGGACCTCGGCCAACGCTCCTGCACGCCGCTCCCATGGAGCGCACCCTCGCTGTTTGAGCGAACAGAGAGCAACCTGCGACTCTCCATCTGTGGATTAAATTCGCGTTTTATTCCCGGCCGAGGTTGCCGGCGATGAAAATAATGCTAAAAACGTGGCTTTAGAAACTTTCCTCCTCAACCATTTGAGTGATGCTAAAGGACCGAGGAGAAAACGACGAGCTGCTGTTAGCCAGCGCCGACCGGGATCCAGGCGGAACCTGCAGGGATTGGGATTATCATCACGTTAACGGCAGCAACAAATGTGTTTTATCCATCTATAGAACCAGTGAGACCCATCAGTGTGTGTCAAAATTATCCCGCTGGCGGATAGAAGAGGATAAAATTAACTTGTCTCACTGAAGAATGCAGAGAATTTAAAACCCATACGAGACGTAAATTTAAGCCTACCCCTGATCCTAATCCGGAGCGACGATCTAAAGAGGATGCGATACTTACTCCTCCTGGAATCTGAGAGCAGTGAGAGGAACTCCGCTCCGATACTTTCAACAGGTTCCCCGAATTCTCCTTGGAACAAGGTTCCTTGTTTCTGGAAGTGTGAGCACGCTGCAACAAAAAAAAAAGGAAACTCAGAGAGCACGATCACCATCCATTCATCAATATCCGTTTGCAATGACCTAATCGTATAGAAGAGTTTCAATAAGAGATTTTATACATGCTACTTTTATTGGCTGCAGCTTGAAAGTTACTCCAGTGTGGAAACGTGTGCAGCATGTGGAGGGTAAAGGTCTAGGTCGGATAACGATCCCAACTTCAGGAGAAGTCTTGGATCGTTCCAGCGAGAGACCGTCAAAGCCGACTGAAAAAAAAAATCTCTGCATGGTGGATTTGAAGGCCGTTCCAGGATATAGGACTTTGGCTAATGAGGAATGGGCCATGATTCCTCAGGAATCATTTTTGATACTGCAGTACTTATTAAAAGTAGCATTTAAAAAAACACAATCCTGTACAAGTCATTTAAAGTGTTCTCCATTGATTTTGGTTCTTGCACACAGCTGATTAGTATATTTTTTCCAAAACTTACTGGGAGATTGAATAATTGAACGTTTCCTCGATAGTAGGACACGGACAGTAATCCTCTCACCTGGTTTACTTCTGCCTGGTCGAGTTGCTCAATCGGTTCTTCTTCTGCTCCTTCAGGACCTGTAGAAATCACAGGAAACAATACGATCATCCCCACCTAAACACAATGGACCTGCATAAATCACTATTACTGACAATACCTTCCTCCTCCTCCTCCTCCTCCTCCTCGCTGTCGGAGTATATGACATCTTTTTCCACTCCATTCTCAGCGTCCTGCCCATCGGCCTGAAGCAGTTTCCTGAGCTTCTTCTCATACAGAGCCCTGGTGGAGGCTGGCAGAAGCAAACACGTCCAAATGAAAGTGGCTTTAAGGCATTAATTAAAAACACAAAACTATCACTGAGCTCCAGAAACCTTTTTATTTTTAATTTTTATTCCAGGACAGCCTCACCGACAATGGGCCCGGCTTTCACCCCACGTTCCAGCAGGGCCCGTTTGAGGTGGCCGTCACTCAAAGCGCCGGGGTCCAGAATCCCTCCGTCTTCTGGCTCCGTCTCCTTTTCCTAACAAGACAAGATATTCTAAATGCAGGGACCCGCTGCTCCTCGAGCGCCAGCGGCTCTCAGGTGTGGGTTATGGAGTACAGAAATAGCCGGAGGCTGCCATTCCCATATCTCTTCAGAATTCCTAAAATATGGGTGCACCAGGAAAAATCCTCTTTGCACACTTTCCTATCCAGAAGAAAGGGGTTCGAAAGAGAAAGGCAGCGTCACCATGGAAACAATATGATGGCCCGTCTGTCACAGTTCAAGCTCTGCTGAACTCCTTTCTGAAGTTGCCACCCCGCCCCGCCCCGACTAAGTGGTTATTTGCCCCACGCAGACTAAACGCACAGCCTATAGGCCACGGCACAGAGCCCACTCGGACTCCAAGGTGTCACGGATCTTCTTGGCAACGACGACTGAGTGACAGGTGCTGCGACCACATGCGCACGGCTATAATGGCGGCCGTCTCGCGTAAATCTACACCAACCACAGAGCTGGTGGCCCACTGGACTGAGGTTCTCAGATTCTGCAGCAGCTCGGGCGCAGTTTGGCACCCAGTGGACCCAGATCCGGCCATGCGGGCGCAGCTGCTGACCACGCGCAGCAATTCAGCTCATTTTTACGCACGACGCCTTCTCAATACCAAATAAAGTACTTGATGTCCTTGAACGCTGCATTTGACCTTATTTCAATGGTTACGCGCAAATCAATCACCGCGTTGGGTTCCGGTTGGACGCAGGAGTTAATTAAGTCGGCGGCCAGCAGGTCGGGCAACTCACTGCTCCATCGTGCGCTTGATCCTCCTCGTCGCTGGAAAATTCCGCCGCAGTTTTGGAGTTGACGTGTTTTGAATGCAGCCGCACGTAAACGTCCTTCCTGGTCGTGGCAGGTGGGAGGGCGACGCTGTGGGCGACCAGATCGGATTTGAGCCTGGATTTGGACAGGTGAGCCGGGTCCTCCTCAAACAGCGGCATGTTGCAAGCCGAATGAGAACGCTTGGTGTTCAGGAGGTCTGTGTGAGGCTGCTGGAATAAACCGGCTCCGGGGAAGCCCTCCTCACGCTGACTGAACTGGGAACAGGTGCGACCGGCGGCCTGATTGACAGCTGGTCGCAGCTCTGCGCGCCGTTCGTGCGTAAACATGTGGCGCTAAAGGTTTTCTAGCCTTAACTTGAAAATCTATTCTAGAAAGTCCTCTGAGGTCAAACGTCACCAGGGAAGCTCACTTTCCTCACATAAAACCAGTTTGGCCCTCACAATTGATCATGAAAACAGGCCTCTGGAATCGGATTTGCGCTTCAAGAATTATTAGTTTGAAAGTACATGGGATATTTGATGGCGAATCTGAATCGGTTTGAGTGCGCTCATCTCTGGTGCGTTGACTCCTCTGTGCCCAGGTGCGCGCCCCCCCCGCCCCAGGGACAATGTGACCGTCCGCATGCGCTACAACCCTGAACCTGACGCAGCTGCCTGCCTGGGACGCAGCCGGTACAATCTGCAGCAGCCGTTAACGCCAGCCTGGTTCACCTTCATGTCCGGTCGCCGGTCCCGTCAGACGTCGTCGACCAACCGCTGCGTCCTGCTGGAGCGCTGCGCATCCGTAGCAGTGGGAGCGGTGAGTCCCTTCCTTTTGTAACGCCTGTCATTAAAGCTCCTGCCTCAGACCAAACTGGGAAGCTTCTCTTTTTCTTTTTTCTTTCTTCAATCGAACGCCAAAAGCAGGCATTTGTTCCAACGGGATCCATTTTAGTGAACCGGCTTGGGAGAACAGTCATGCGTCCTGTTTCACTTACACAAACACAAAAAGATGAAGCTTGCATCACTTATGTCAGGGGATTTTTTTATTTTTTTTATTTTAATTATTCTCTGTTAATTTGTACAAGTGTCAAATTTGATCAATTAGACAATGACTTTGACACCATTTTGCTGTTTCTAACAAAACAGACTCTGTCCAGTTTGCTTTTTTTTTTGAAATCACACCTTTTTTTCATTTTGGATCCAAACATTGTGACGAAAGAATAAATGTGTTATCATTGGAAATTCCACAGAGATGAGATCTGTAAAAATGTCCTCCTTAGATCCATCCTTTACCATTTCGTTAGCCTCGTAGCATAATTGCCTATAGATTATGCTGTGAGGCTAACGATTTGCAAGCGTGTAAACTTCATGAGACAAACATGGCCTATTTTAACCTTTTGACACGGAGGCAGCTCTGTCACTGGAGTGAATCATGTCGCACCATTATTTCATTAATAATAAGTGAGCTTAAAATGAAAGCGGGGAGTTGTGTCGTCCTCGGGAATTGTGTCGCCGCCCCCCCCCCCAGTAAGCAATGACAGCTCTAAACTGTTCATGCGAAGTAGCTGAGAGCAGCAGGAAAAATCTGCTTAATTTCGTCGGCCGTCTGCTACGCTAAGATGCCATTTTTATGGAGGCCCAGCGGCCATTTCTCAGAACATCTGCAGGAGAATAACCAACGTTAGAGCGCCGAGTCGCCGACTGATGATATCTGTTTGAAAACCAGTTGAAGTCAGAATATTTGACGGGGCTGAAGGCTGTACGGCTTTAGAGGATGCACGAAACGCACACGCTAAATTAACATTGATGCTTAAAATCTGTTGTTGGTCAAAAGGTCAAAGGTCATGAAGTGGAGATCCTATGTTGACTGTCCACTGTGTATCCAATGGCTTTAAACCCTACATGACGCGTTAGAAAGAACTCACATAGGAATAGAAAGCCATAAGGCACAGTCGTGGTTTGATTTGAAAGATGGAGTTTGTGAATTTTTGATTAAAGACGCACTTTTTAATCGGTGTCTGTCTGGAAAATGTCCGACGCTAATCGAAAGTATTTTGAGTCTGAATTCTAAATGGATTACGCATAAGATCTGTTCTGTAGCCACTGTTTGACTTTCCCGTGCACGGAGGAGATCTTTACCCCGCTGTTTGAATGCAACCGCTGGGCACAGCGGTGGCGGGCTTTAATTAATGAGCCCAAAAATATTTTTCACAGATTAGCATTTCTATATGCAGGAGGCGTCGCCGCCTCTAATCGCAGGCATCACGCAGATGATGAGTCGAGCATCATTAATGCACAGAGCGTACACTCGGCTAATCCCGAGTGTGTTCACGCTCTTCTGACACTAACCCCCGAAAAAAGGTTCGATGTAAAATTGTGTCATGAATGTGTTTCATGCGCCAAACTGTTGGAAGAGCCAGTAATCCGGCCATTCAGGCCAGATCAGCCCCCCCGCCCCCCACATGTCTGCTCAGAAAACAGTAGCCTTCATAAAAACATGAACAAATCGGAGAAACCGGCTACTATAGGAGACAGAGGAGGCATTTGTTGACACTGAATCAAGTGCAACGCGGAGGTATTTGAGGCACAGAGGGGCAGGTATTTGTCAGTCAGTGTTTCTTCTTGTGCTTTGCTCTCCCCAACTCAAATAACAAAAGCCCCATTGAGACAGCCTCCTTTTACCCCCCCCCCCCCCCCACCGCCCCTGAAACAAGAACACAAAGCTTCCTGTACTCAGCTAGAAACTGTCCAGCCGTCCAGCATGAAGAGAACCGCGTCCCTTTATGCACCTGTTTCAGGTTGTTCTGGCATCGCAGGGGACTTGAGGCATTTTCCACATATTTTCTTGCATGTTTTTTTTTTCCTTTAAACTTTTGATATTCATATCCTAACTTTATTATTCCCCGGACCCCTCACAGAGATCATTATCCGCTGATGGAGGGAAAGTTTTCACTTGGTCCACCTTTTTTTTTTTTTTTCGGTTAGAAAAAAGTTCATTGCCTCGGCGCCCCAGGGAGCCGGTGCTCATGCATGCCTCAGCATAAATTAGTCAAGCTCCTGTGTCTGACTTTGTCCCAGACAAGAAGGCAGATCTCAGCCACAGGCTGGATTATATTTAATCCTGAAACATTGTGCACGGCCACCCTCTTGCTGGGAGACAATTCGGGGCATCATCACCAGCCAAATGTTTTTGACGACTTCAGA